>NC_089805.1:39664073-39916573 GCF_029633855.1 Hoplias malabaricus
TGGGTAGATACATGATAAATATAATTGCCTTTCTTAATCACCACGTGTGTGTGTGTGTGTGTGTGTGTGTGTGTGTGTGTGTGTGTGTGTGTAAAAATTGATCAGTGAAGAGTGTGGATAATGGATAGCAGATATAATATACTCCAGCCCTTCTTTCACTAGACAGTAGCAATCGATCACCCAATCACTCTGCCGTGTATTTGTAACAAGCTAATCCATTCCAGTGCATTGCCACTGTATCCACTTCAGGAGTCCTGCACACACACACACACAAACACACACACACACTACAGCACTGTGGACACACTGCAGAAAATTATATCCCATGGGCAAATATTTTTGGTACTTCAGCTTCAAATTGTGGACTGTATTAAATGAAGCATGCTGAGATGCAACTGGAACCCTGAGCACCAGAAGATGGGAGGGAAAGTATTACTTGAGTATTGTCATCGTTGCAGTGGTAGCAGAAAGCATGAAAACATGGTACAGCACCAAGAGAAGGAGTGTAAAGAGAAAAGAGACAGGGACCCAGCACTGAGCCCTGAGGGACAGCTGTGGACAGACTACACTGAGTGGATATAGATCATCTCTATGTTACCTGATAGGAATGCTCCCCCCATCCCTCCCAATATATTACCGTAACCTTTTCTATGCAGGGCCAGTGGCTCCATGTTTAGAGAGAACTGACTTTCCGGTTGTCGGGAATCGATGGAGAGAAGATAAAAACAAGCCAGTGTGTTAGATGTAGGAGTGTGAGGACTGGTGGAAAGAAAATGTGAAAACAGAGCAAAAGGACTGGCTGATTCTTGCAACATTCTCCTCAAAGAAAGTGATGAAATCCTCAGAGGGAAGAGAGGTAGAGAGGTGGAAAGGGAGAGGTTTGAAGAGAAGAGAGAGAAAGAAAGAGAGAGAGAGAGAAAGTGATGTGATAAGAGAAGTACAGAGGGCTCACAGCAAGGTCCAGTTCTGGTCAGGGTCAGCTGAGTATCAAGTCCAGAACCTTGCCTGCTCTGTGAGTCTGGCTGAGGGTGAGGTCAAATATGAAGGTTAGAGGGGAATGTGTGTGTGTGTGTGGTAAAATGTGTGTTTGTATGCATGTGATGACACTGTTGTGTCATGTGTATGTGTGTATGTGTGTATGTTTAGCCCTCTGTGGACACTACATATCCTCAGGATGTAGGAAAACATAAACATGATGACACTGAGGGAACATTCAGCTGTTTCCTATGAGGAAAAGATTAAGGTTAGTGTTGGAAGGAACGCTTGGTTGTATCATCCACTAAGGTGGGCATCACCAAATGGCGTACCTTGGTCCGGACCTGGGATGAGTGCTGATTAAATCCAGATCCATGTCCAATTAATGAGATTTAGTACTACTAGACATGATAATGCACAATGCCCTGTGAAGGACTGGCGCCCCCTCCAGGGTGTGTTCCCGCCTTGCGCCCAATGATTCCAGGTAGGCTCTGGACCCATCACGACCCTGAACTGGATAAGGGTTACAGATAATGAATGAATGAATAATGGACAATTATATTGTCAGGCAGAAGCAGCTAATCCTGTAAATTCAGCAATAGCTTCTCTCATTTGAGCCAATCAAACTGATTGTTTACCCTCCATGGCCAGTTCAGGGATCAAGAGGGACGTGAGATGTAGCAACAGTAAGTAAGTAACAGAATGTAGTGCCACAAAAAGTCTATGTCTTTGTTAGAAGCAAATTGTAGCAACTGGAACTTACTGAAATATGGATACCCCTGAGCTAGGGACTTAGTATTAAGATTTGTAAGATGTACATACTCTATAGTACTATGCTATTACTTTTGGTTATTGATTCTAAGTTCCAGCTGTTTAACTAAATTACACTGGAATGCTGAGAAATTCTACTATTTACATTTAGTGAATTCAGCTCATTTATTCATTCATTATCTGTAACCCTTATCCAGCTCAGGTTCGCGGTTGGTCCGGAGCCTACCCAGAATCACTGGGCGCAAGGCAGTAACACACACTGGAAGGTGACACACACTCACAGCTATGGACAATCCACCTACTAAGGTATATTTTTGGACCATGGGAGGAAACTCCTCACAGACAGTCACCCGGAGCGGGACTCGAACCCACAACCTACAGGTCCCTGGAGCTGTGTGACTGCGACACCAACCTGCTGCGCCACCGTGCCGCACCTCAGGTAATTTAAAGTGCATCAGTTGTAGAAACAGTCACTCAGTTGAAGCATTGTCAATATAATGAGATGCTCTGAAGAAGTTACATATTAGCCTAAGGTCACAATCCTCAATGCCAAATGTGGGCTAGAAGAGTATAGCATTCCTCTGAGTGACATCCCATTCTTAATCCATAGGGTTACTATGACATCGGCCCACCCTTTGCAGCTATAAAAGCTTCAGCTCTTCTAGGAAAGAAGCGCATTTGCGAGGTCAGACACTGGTGTTGGACGAAGCCTGGCTCACAATCTTCAATATAATTCCTCCCAAAAGTGTTTTCTTTCAGGTTGATGTCTGGACTTTGTGCAGGTCCGTCAAGTTTTTCCACACCAAACTCACGCATCCATGTCTTTATGGACCTTGCTTTGTGCACTGGTGCACATTCATTTTGGAACAAGTAGGGGTCATCCCCAAACTTTTCCACAAAGATGGAAACTGGAGATTGTCCAAAGTCTTTTGGCATGCTCCTGGCAACTGACAACTGCAGACTCATCCATCAGTTTGTCAGAAGTGTGATTAATCACTTGAGAACATGTCTCCACTGCTCTAGAGTCCAGGGACGGTGTGCTTTACACCTCTGCATCCAAAGCTTTGCATTGTTTTTGGAGATGTAAGGCTTGGATGCAGCTGCTCGGCTATGGAAACCCAATCCATGAAGCTCTCTATGCAGTGTTCTTGAGCTAATTTATAGGCCACATGAAAAATGGAGGTCTGTAGTGATAGACCCTGAAGAAATTTGGCGACCACTGTGAACCATCACATCTACTTAGGTCACAGAACTTCTTTCTGTTAGCTCCAAAAATCAGAAGACTTCAGCAGGGGAAAGAGCTTGAATTAATGACACCTCTCTACTCCCTTCCAGTTAATGACCCCCTCCTGTCCAGGGGACACTGATTGAAGGCTAGCTGCTGCATAGTCCTGATAATCTGCCTTGAGACCAGTTATCAGCCCTCCATTCCCAGTATCCACTCCACTCCGTACATTAACCCCACATCTGTGGCCCCTGTTGTCCCCATGCATATCCATCCTGGATATTTGATGGAACTGATTCAGCACAGACCTTTACTATAGTCCTCCATGATCTACACAGACTCCAAGGCTGCTTCTACCTCTAACTCTATTGTTTATAATTTGTTTGACCAGAGGAGGATGGGTCCCTCTTGTGAGACTTGGTTCCTTCCAAGGATTTTTCCTCCAGCTTCAAGGGAATGTTTCATTGCCATTGTCGCCTTTGGCTTGATCACCTGGGAATGTTAATCTAAATTTTGTTAATTCTCAAAATCCGACTTGACTCAGCACACAGTAAATTAACAAGTGTTAAATCAACACCATTAATGTTAAATTAACACTGTTAGTGTAATAATTTCACACTAATAGTGTTGCCGTAACACTGGTGAATTTACTGTGCATCTGCTGACCCCGCTCTGTCATTTTATGTGGTCTACCACTTTGTGGCTGAGTTGCTGTTGTTCCCAGTCGCTTTCACTTTGTTATAATACCACTGACAGTTGAGATTTCACAACTAGACTTGTTGCACAGGGGGCATCCTATCATGGCACCACACTGGAATTCACTGAGCTTCTAAGAGTGACTCATTCTCTCACAAATGTTTTGTAGAAGCAGTCTGCATGCCTAGGTGCTTGGCTTTTACACCTGTGAACATGGAATTGCTTGAAACACCTGAATTCAATTATTTAGATCGGTGAGTGAATACTTTTGAGAATACAGTGTACATTCGCAATGTAGGTCCGTCCAACTCTAGCATGAGTTGGAGTGGAATCTAATATTTGTAAGGACCTCAGTAATGTTCTCATGGCACATTGCTGTCAAATCCTCACAGATATGTTCCATTAACAATGGGGGCTGTTACTGCAACACAGATCACTAACTTCCCTTTTAATTCCCTTAATATTAAAAGATCTGATAGTGATGTGTCCACAATATGGTTCTTCATAACAAAACCTAGAACTTGGGGGATTCTAAAAGAAAAAGTTAGCAGGCTTGGTAAAGTGTAGAGTTGGTTTAGGTGGAGCACTTCCATTAATACAAAAGACCATGGAAACAACCCTCAAAGACAGAAACACACACTAATGTGTGTATTAGCTTGAGGCGGTGTGTGAGGATAATCAGGATAATGTGATCTCATGGAGCACATTCTGCTGAGAATGTGAATGAAACTATGCAAAACCTGCTCTGCCATCTCTACGCCCAGGGTGACATGACTTAACACACACATACACAATCGTACACAGTCAGCCAGTCTCTCTTTGTCTGCCCCCCCCCCCCCCCCCCGCCCACTTCTCTGTCTGTCTCTCTTCAGCGCGGCCTTATGTGGGTCACTCTGGAGTGGCTGTCCTCCAGCCGGCCGGTCTGCCTGCCTGGAGCTGTGCTGTGGCCTTACTGACCGCAGCTCATTCCTGCTCTACTCCCCAGTCTCGCGCCACTCAGTAATGCACTCCTCTCCTCTCTTTCCTCTAGTGTTTAATGCATTTTTAAAAAGCTCCTTTAATGTGGTGTGTATCAGGTGAATGTAGTTACTGGCTTCTTTCTCAGCACCTGTATACTACAGCCTGAACACTTCCCTTTTCAAAGCTCTCCACCTCTATATTTAACCTTTTAATAACTTCAGGATTATTATGGACATTACACAGACTTCATCCTGCCAGCTCCCTAGCACAAAATCTGGATAATGTCCAAGTGACCGCAGGTGTGAATAGAGCCAATAATGTTCCGGAGTATCCTGCAGTGCCTCACAGGTGCTGCTACACAGGTGCTACCCCAAGCCTAAGGCACGTGCAACGTTTCCTGTCTGACCACTGTATGCTATACATTTCCAGACATGATTCTATTACTTTTTTCTGGAGTTTTTCTTCCCTGTGCACTGTAAACTCAATCAACAATGCACCGACATTCTAATTTACAAAGCCACAACTGTCATGATGACAGTTTCCCTGTCTCCTTCTCCTTCATCAAAGCAGTAGTACTGGATGATTCATGATTTAAATGAAGAAACGTCATTAAAGCACTGGTCAAGAAATGAACAAAAATAAATCACTGTACAGGGCAAGTTGGTGCTGCAGTTAAAGTCACTGTCTTATCCAGGGTCTCAGGGTCCTGGTTCCTATCATCATCTCATCTGTCTGTGAGGAGTTTGTTGTATTCTCCCTGTGTCAGTGTGGGTTTCCTATGGGTGCTTATAGGTTTCCTCCCACAGTCCAAAAACACATACTGCTAGACGGATTTGCTGAGTGTCTGGGTGAGTGTGTGACATTGTCCACAGGTGTGAGTGTGTGAGTGACTGGGTGAGTGTGTAATGGACTGGTGGCTGCACGGTGCCCAGTGATTCCGGGGTAGGTTTCAGATCAACTGTGAACCGCAGAATGAAGAGGTTACAGAGGATGTATGAATGAATGAAAATCATTAACTTCTTGACATAGTTTTCCATGACGAGATAATATATCTCTTTTTCATACATTGTCTGTGGGTTTAAAGTTTGAAACATTTTTAACCAGCCACAGTGGAGAACATTTATTCAGGACTATAATGATTTTCTGATGAGTTCTTTAGATAAAAATTACAAGCATGTTAGAATTATAGACTAATAAAAGCTAACAGGTCAATAAATACTAAGCTAATAAACATGAGCAATGTCCCACTCTTGGCTGGATATTTTGAGTAGTGGTTCAGGGCCACTCTGCTCTGCCTTGTACCAGCAACACACACAAAACATTGTCACTGTTACTGCAGTGCTGAGAACGATCCACTAAGACCCCAATACTATCATATTCAGAAACTGACTAGTAATTAATGGGGAGAGGTCTGTTCACCTACAGATTGGATCTATAAGATAGACAGAGATCATAAAGTGACCAGCGAGTGGACACCAAGGTTGGGGTTTCTGATGCTCTTTCCCCTGCACACATCTCTCTCTCTCTCTCTCTCTCTCTCTCTCTCTCTCTCTCTCTCTTTCTTTCTCTCTCTTTCTCTCTCTCTCTCTTTCTTTCTTTCTCTCTCTCTCACTCTCTTTCTTTCTTTCTCTCTCTTTCTCTCTCTCTCTCTTTCTTTCTTTCTCTCTCTCTCACTCTCTTTCTTTCTTTCTCTCTCTTTCTCTCTCTCTTTCTTTCTTTCTCTCTCTCTCACTCTCTTTCTTTCTCTCTCTCTCTCTCTCTCTCTCTCTCTCTCTCTCTGGTTGCAGATGGGAGTGTGTGAGTGTGTGTATGTGGGGTGTGTTTAACAGATGATGGGCCATGCGGGATGCCCTAATCACAGGGGTGCGTCTATCGCCTAATAACCATGATTTAGTGTCATCAGTGTCTCATAGTGTCACTGCTGATGCCAGCCGGGACCACAGGCCTGGCAGTGCCAGCGGGTTCAGCTGCCCACGCCGGATCCACCCTCTACTGAGAGAGAGGAGCAAACAAACCTCTACCCCACCTCCACATACACTCAAAGGGGAGCACAGACAGACAGACAGACAGACAGACAGATAGATAGATAGATAGATAGATAGATAGATAGATAGATAGATAGATAGATAGATAGATAGATAGATAGATAGATAAATAGATAGATAGATAGATAGATAGATAGATAGATAGATAGATAGATAGATAGATTGATTTCAAAGGTCTTCAGTGAGGTCTTATCACTACAACTCATCCCAGCAGTCTATAGTGAAGTTCTCTTATTCCAACTAATTCCAAATGACTTTGGTGAGGTTTAATCATTCAAACTCATCCCCAAACTCATAAAAGATTCCTCACTCCAACTCATCCTATAGGTCTTCAGTGAAAATTCCTCACTCCAACTCATCCCATAGGTCTTCAATGAGGATTAATCATTCAAACCCCAAAGTCTCAGTGAAGTTTTATGAATTCAACTAATCCCAAAGGTTTTCAAAAAGATTTCTCACTCCAACTCATCCCATTGGACTTCAGTGAAGTTTAATCATTCAAACTCATCCCCAAAGTCTCAGTGAAGTTTTATGAATTCAACTAATCCCAGAGGTTTTCAAAAAAGATTTCTCACTCCAACTCATCCCATAGATCTTCAGTGAAAATTCCTCACTCCAGCTCATCCTGGAGGGCTTCAGTGAGGTTTAATCATTTAAACTAATCCCCAAAATCTCAGCAAAGTTTTATGTATTCAACTAATCCCAGAGGTTTTCATAAAATATTCCTCACTCCAACTCATCCCAGAGTTCTTCAGTGAAGATTCCTCTCTCCAACTCACCCCAGAGGTCTTCAGTGAGGTTTCCTTACTTGAATTCATCCCAAGGTCTTCAGTGAGGTTTAATCATACAAACTCATCCCCAATGTCTTAGTGAATTCTTCTGAATTCAAGCCATCCTGGAGGTTTTCATAGAAGATGTCTTACTCCAACTCACCCCAGATATCATCAGTGTAATTTCCTCACTCCAACTCATCCCAGAGGTCTTCAGTGAAGATTCCTCACTCCAACTAATCCCAGGGGTATACAGTGAAGATTTCTCACTCCAACTCACCCCGGAGCTCTTCAGTGTAATTTCATCACTCCAGATGAAGCCAGCAATATGCAATGACTCTTGAAAACTCATCCCATTTTTGTTTAGTCGAGAGCTTAGACTATGTCAGAGTGAGAGAGAGACAGGAGATCGAATGAAAGAGGAGGGGAACCCTGAGAAACCTGGACTGAAGTGTTTGCTAAAGTGCCACCCCCTCTATTCCTTAGGGGCTGAGTGCAGGTGTGAAAAAATTGAAAGAGATGAGAAGGGGCTGAGCTGCAAAATTTAATCAGAGCAAAGAGGAAGGAGAAAGGAGTATTTATAGGACATGTATGATGGAGGAAGGAGGAGTATCAAGTGTGGTCCTTTCTCTATAGTTCCTTTCATGACTCTGTTCTCAATGGACCATCATCTCTTTTGCTTGTTCCAAAGTGTTCCATGGCACTTCAAATCTCAACCAACACAAAGATGTTCAATAGTGCCTTATTACTCCCACTGACTCCAAATGTATCCCATGGACCTTCATTTCTTCTACATATTACAGAGGAGCTGTTTCACTTTAACTGATCCCAGGGTTTTCAGGTGAGTTTCCTCACTCAACCCAAAGGTGTTAAATGATGTTTCACAGCTCCAACTCATACTAAAGGTGTCTCATTCCAAACATGTTCAATGGAAGTTCACTATTTCAAACGAAAATCCCAGTGTGTTTTCCTGTTTACATGTTTATATATGGACAAACACATACTGTAAGTCATCATCAATCCCATAGTTTTACAGCATCTCTCACACAAACAAATACAATCAAACCAAAATGTCAGGAATCACGGAGCAGAGGCGGACGCATTTGCTAAAACGCGGACAGTTTAATAAAGCAAAACATAGACAAGATACAAAGCAAACAACAAAACCGTAATGAAACGAAACTATCACAGAGACAGACTAGACTGGGAAACGAAACGACGACGAGGGAAACTACGGAGACAGACAGATAACATGACCGACATGACAAAGGAGAAATGAGAATGTGAAATGAACGACAAACAGGACACGAGACAAGAGGGCTTAAATACTAACACAAACGAGACACACCTGGACAGATAACGAGGGGACGGGTTAACAAATGACAGACGAGGCGGCGGAACACAGGCGGGACGAGGGCGGAGACAAGGACATAAACAAAACATAGCCATGTGCTAAAAGCACTTGGCCAGGGACAACAGACATGACAAGACGAAGGCGTGACAGATGCCCCCCCCAAGAACGCGCAACTCCCGGGCGCGTACTCCTAAACCCCCCAGGAGCTGGCACAGGAGAGGGCACGGAAAACAAGACAGGACAACAAACCAACGGGTGACAGGGCTCAGGACAATACGGGAAGAGACACTGGAGCTGGGGACACAACAGAACCGAATATACGAGACGGGACATGGGACATGACAGGTGACTGACAAAGGGAGGTAACAAAAGACTGGAACGGACTGGACATGATGGGAGTGGACACATGAGACTTGACAGGGTTTTTGACATTGGACATGACACTGGATGGAAACAGGGACTGGACAGAAGACGGGACAGGTGACATGACTTGGTGCTGGGACTGGACGGGAGCAGAGACTGGTGACAAGACACTGGACAGGATAGGAACGTTAGACTGGACAGGGGTACGTGACTGGACAGAAGACAGGACAGGTGACATGACACTAGACTGAAACGGAGACGGGACTGGAGACTGGACAGGGCATTGAAAGGGAAACTGGACCGGAGACAAGACAGGTGACTGGACATTGGACGGATACGGGAACTGGACGTGAGACAAGACAGAGGGTTGAAACGGGGACTGGACAGGGCTGACAAGGGACTGGACAGGACTCACAGGAGACGGGACTTGAGACAAGACAGGGGGTTGAAACGGAGACTGGATTGGAGAGAAGACAGGGGACTGAACGCTGGACGGATATGGAGACTGGACATGACTAACAGGGGACTGAACATGAGACAGGACAGGGGGTTGAAACATAGACTGGACAGGGCTGACAGGGGACTGGACAGGACTCACAGGAGACTGGACTGGACTTGGTAGGGGAACAGGGACCAAGACATTCAGGGGGACAGACACGAACACAGTGACAGGGACTGGGACAGAGACAAAAGCTGACACGGGTACTGGGACAAGGACAGAGACAGGAACCAAGACAGGGACAGACAAGGGAACCAATATAACAGGGGGGTGCCCAGGACTGGCTAATGTCTGTGGGGCAGTCTGAGGAACCAGCCTGGGCACAGTTCTGGGGATCGGCCCTGAAGTCCTTCGGGCTGACCTACGGACATGGACAGGAGCGGCCGTAGCCACAGTCACGGGGACAGGAGCGGCCGTAGCCACAGTCACGGGGACAGGAGCAGTGGGTGCCGCCATCACGGAGACAGGAGCGGCGGGTGCCGCCATTACCGAGACAGGAGTGGCGGGTTCCGCCATCACCGAGACAGGAGCGGCGGGTGCCGCCATCACCGAGACAGGAGCGGCGGGTGCCGCCATTACCGAGACAGGAGCGGCGGGTGCCGCCATTACCGAGACAGGAGCGGCGGGTGCCGCCATTACCGAGACAGGAGCGGCGGGTGCCTCCATTACCGAGACAGGAAGCCCTGCAGCGACGTCCACGGAGGCAGGGGAACCTGCGACGTCGTCCACGGAGGCAGGGGAACCTGCGACGTCGCCCACGGAGGCAGGGGAACCTGCGACGTCGTCCACGGAGGCAGGGGAACCTGCGACGTCGTCCACGGAGGCAGGGGAAGCTGCGACGTCGTCCACGGAGGCAGGGGAACCTGCGACGTCGTCCAAGGAGGCAGGGGGACCTGCGACGACGTCCAAGGAGGCAGGGAGACCTGTGACGACGTCCAAGGAGGCAGGGAGACCTGTGACAACGTCCAAGGAGGCAGGGGGACCTGCGACGACGTCCAAGGAGGCAGGAGACAGTGCGACGACGTCCACGGAGGCAGAGGAATCTGCGACGTCGTCCACGGAGGCAGAGGAATCTGCGACGTCGTCCACGGAGGCAGAGAAATCTGCGACGTCGTCCACGGAGACTGGAGAACGTTCGACGATGTCCACGGAGGCAGATGAATCTGCGACGTCGTCCATGAAGACAGGAGAGGCGCGCGCCGCGCTCTCGAGGACAGGGGTTTGTGCTGCTCGCCGGGCTCGCGCTGGAGCTGTAAAGGGTTTAGGGGGTTTCACAGGCGCACCCATTAGATCCCCTCGAGGTGCGCCCCTGTTAGCCTCCGACCTCAAAGCTACGGAGGTGAGGCTAACAGCCCCTACCCTTAACGCCCCCCCAAAAATTTCCCCGGACCTGAGGGGGTAATCCTCCAGCGAGGGGGGAACTCCAGCACGCTTCTTCCGCCGACTCTTTCGACTCCCGCTGGCGCAACTACTCGATTCCCGAGTCGACTCCTCCGCTATAGGATCCGGAACAGCGCCAGGCAGGAGCTGGAGCCGGCGACTCCATTCCGAGGCCGCTTTCAAAGCCTCCCCCACAGGATCTTTGGGGCCTGTGCGGAATGGAGTCCGGCGAACGGCACACCCTTTGAGGTAATAGTCCGCGCTAGCTGCGTCCTTGCGGTCGTTCATTCTGTCAGGAATCACGGAGCGGACTGACTGAGGCGGACGCATTTGCTAAAACGCGGACAGTTTAATAAAGCAAAACAAAGACAAGATACAAAGGAAACAACAAAACACGAAATGAAACGAAACTATCACAGAGACAGACTAGACTGGGAAACGAAACGACGACGAGGGAAACTACGGAGACAGACAGATAACATGACCGACATGACAAAGGAGAAATGAGAATGTGAAATGAACGACAAACAGGACACGAGACAAGAGGGCTTAAATACTAACACAAACGAGACACACCTGGACAGATAACGAGGGGACGGGTTAACAAATGACAGACGAGGCGGCGGAACAGAGGCGGGACGAGGGCGGAGACAAGGACATAAACAAAACATAGCCATGTGCTAAAAGCACTTGGCCAGGGACAACAGACATGACAAGACGAAGGCGTGACACAAAATAACAATACACCAAAATATTAATACAGTATCATATCAATAAGTAGTTACATTTTACAATATGCAATAAATACAAATAAAATTAAATCATAAAGAAGAAATTCAGAGGAGAGAACAGTCAAAAAGTCGTTCAAATTTCTGTAGTTTCTCTGTAATCTCATATCTATCTATAGTTTCAGTGGAGACCCCAGTGCTCAGATTTGCCAGATGAACTAAACCCTATTCTCCCCATTATCTCAGATTTATTGTCTCATGTCTCCTTTTCGTCTTATTCTTTTCCTCTTTTGATTGAATTTTAGGAGAACCACCACTGTCTCCAAAGCCATTACAAAGCAATCTATGAGCAATAAAATGTTCCTCTGGGAAAGAAGCAGAACAGGTTAAAAATGAGATAAGCGCAGGTTTAAAAGCCCATATGAGGAGGAGAATGCACCTGCAGCTTGACAGTAGCCAAAGCAGAAGAGTTAAACCATTACATTCTGGAGTCTGTGCGGCTGAATGCTAACTGAAGGTGAGGCATCTGACGGCACGAGTGTGGATTTCTGTCTGCTATCTGTGTTCTGTACCAATGTAGAGGAGAGAAAACAGCAGCACGTTCAATTACGGCGTCGAGATTACACCGCACACCCTGGGCTTTAAAATAATGACCGGACCACGAGCAGACACGGATGTGCAGTTTACACCACGCAGAGGAGAGAAAGAAAAGGACTTTGGAACAATGGAGATAGAGAGGAAAAGACAGCAATTTTAAAAACATAAGATAGTGAGGTAGCAGAGAGAGAGAGAGAGAGAGAGAGAGAGAGAGAGAGAGAGAGAGGTGTAGAGTAGATGAAAGAATGTAGCCAGAGGGAAGTCGAGGCCGACAGCCTGACCTGTAATTGATCAGGGAGCCCACAGAGCCTCTGCCCATAATTACAGTACAGAGGTATATAGCAACCCTACAGGACTGACACACACACACACACAGACACACACACACACATACAGAGAGATAGACAGAGCATAAGAGAGAGAGAGAGAGAGAGAGAGAGAGAGAGATTTTCTCAATTGCTATTCTTATAGTCACTGGCCTAACAGAACCTCATACCACAAAAATAATATACTTTCACGCACCAAGGTGCTCCAAAGAGTACTTTAAGCAATGCTTTAGAAAAACTATGTAATTTCCCAGAAGACATAGAGTTGCGTCAAGAACCTGTTCAAAGCTTAAACAACCTTCACATAACAGAAAGGTTCTTTGCTAGTTTAAAGCTTCTCCCTAGAACCTTTAAATCAAGTTCCCTAAACTTTAAAGGGGACATATTCTGGAAAATAAAAAATCATATTCACTGGAGTTCCTAAAAAACTGCAGTCAACCCCAAAAGCGTAACAACAGTCGGTAACTTTGTGATCTGCGTCGTGGGATAAGAAATATCTGAAATTTCTGTAGATTTGCCACACCCCCTCGTCAGAGTCTGTCCAATGACAGCGCTCAGACCAGCCGTTCTGAACAAGGCTGTTCCTTGTGGAATTATGACCAAATAATGTCACAGATGTTTTATAATTAGAAATAAGAAATGTTTCCAGCAACATAATTAGTTCCTCAGCGCAAACCGTGATGGCATCCATGGATATGTTTAGCTAATGAAGCTCCAGAAAGAGCTCAGAGCCTCAAATAAATTCTTATCATGCAGTGGACAGGTCATGTACAACATGTTATAGAAATCAATAATAGGAAATAAAAGGAAATGTACTCCGTTTGTGTGTGTTTCTGGGGTTGTGTTTAGCCAAAACCACTATGGCTGTGTGAAATCGTCCACAGGCATGTGTGTGTGTTTGAGAAAGATCCACCAGTCTATTATAATATTTATGGGGGCAGTTGTGTCTTTAAGGTTAGAGAAGCAAGTTTGAGGTCGCAGAGCCACCTGTTTATTTCCTGGGACCAGCATGACTGAGATGCCCTTGAGCAAGACACATAACCCCGCAAACAGCTTCCTGGGCGCCAAGGTGTCTGGAAAGCCGTTGCTCTAGAACTAGTAAACTAACATGAACTGACCTGAAATCATCTGAGCTGAGCTAGGGAAGGACTCGTTATTATTTAAATATTTTAGATGATTATGGTACATGAGAGAACCAATCAGACGACTCGCTACACTGGTCGG
Source organism: Hoplias malabaricus (assembly GCF_029633855.1). Lineage (NCBI taxonomy): Eukaryota > Metazoa > Chordata > Actinopteri > Characiformes > Erythrinidae > Hoplias > Hoplias malabaricus. Next base: position 39,677,987 of record NC_089805.1, read on the forward strand.
TGAGGTGTTTAAGGATTCCTTGTCTTCACAATTGTAACATAACTTACAAATTAATTTCACATCTGAAAAACAAGTCTGCAGACAGAAATACAGTATACTTCCCTGTTTCCACTCTCTGATGACTTTGCTTTTCTAAAAGCACAAGGCCTTGTCTATATGCACCCCCCTCACCCCTCAGTGTTTTACACCAGCCTCAGACTCAGTGAATTAAACCCTAACACTGACACCATAATCAAAGCACACAGATATAAATGGCTCAATTATCACCACCGCTTTTGGTCAGAAGCAATAATCAAGCCACTGAGAAGCAGTAAATAAATGAGAAGTATTCTCTACATCCATCCACAAGACAGGCTTTGAAATACAAGCACCCGGTGCCAAGCGAACAGAGTTTTTAGTGAGAATTAAAGGGCAGAGGCAAGCTGACTTGGCCAGGCCCTGACACTGCATTTGGGTAATTGGGCCATCGCTCTGAGTGCCTGCAGCATTGACGCCCGTCCAAAGAACAACAGAACCATCCCTCCACTCATTCACATGGCTCCGTTCTCAGGAAAGAAAGAAAGCTACACCCAGAGATGGATTTTTTTTCTTTTTTTTTTTTTTTTTTAATGTTGGCTTGTAGTTGAAGTAAACTGGGACATATCAAACTTTCATTGATGTATCACATTATCTCAGAAAGGTTGTGTATGCTTTCATCATCAGCACAAAAGAGTAAGTAGAGGCCTGTGCTTTAACCTGAATCCACCATGAAATACGCAACTCAAAAGGCATATCTCATATATTTCAATTATTATACACTCATAGCCCAGCGTAGAGAAGCCGTCCACATTTATACCTTTAATAGAGGATCAGTGTTACCAGTTTTTTGTCAATTTCATCAGCTCTGCTGACCATGTGGGTGCTCTTTGTAGTTCTACAATTACCGGCTGTAGTCCACCTGTTGCTCTGCATACTTTGTTAGCCCCATTTCACAGTTTTTCAGTGGTCAGGATACAAGACACAGACATTTCCTGGGGCTACCATCTAGGCACCTAGCCATGACCTATAAACCTTGCAGAGTGCTGATTGGTCAGAGAGACTTGTCACTCCACATGACGAAATGCCAACATCCAGCACAGTTTGTAGATGGCCTTCAGAGTATTCACTGACTCTGCTCCCATCTCCCTCAATAGACTCTTGAAACCATACATTAGCGCCCGCCCTCTCCGTTCCTTAAAGGAGCGCAAACTAACACGACCAACCCCCCGTACAGGTCAGTCGAGGCTATTCTCATCTCTGGTACCACGCTGGTGGAACGAACTTCCAAGCACTATCAGAGCAACAGGAACCCTCTCCGCATTCAAGAAATCATTGAAAACCCAGCTCTTCCGAGAGTATCTCTTGCACTGAAAGTCTTTCTTTAATGCACTTATTACTTCCTGCATATTGCACTCAATGTAAGGTATTTTGTATAAATTGTGCTGTAGTTTGAATGTTAGATCCTCTTTTGTAAGTCGCTTTGCATAAAAGTAAATGTAAATAAATGTAAATGTAAAATCTCCAAGCTCACCAACGTTTTGTTGTGGTGTTTTGAATGGGTTCGAACGCTCCTCCGACTGGTGGATGATGAAAGAATCCAGTGAGAGCTGGATGGTGCAACTTCACGGGACATTGTACCATAGGTTTTTTACACAGAAGCATAAATTGGCCTTTAGGACAGTGAACCGGAATAAGGATGACCCCAGAAATGATTTACTGTAAATGAACCTCTAAGAGTCATACCTGAGCACCTCTGATGGTTTAATCACCCCTGACCCTACGATTCTAATTCTATATGCTAGTAAGTTCAATTTTATAAACTTGCCAATAGAGTGAGCGTTAATAGCACGCCTTAAACCCACGTCACCTGCAGGAGCTCTGACTCAGTCTCTCGGACAGAAGTTGTGTTCCACGTTTCAGTGTAAAAGAGACAATGTAGATGTGACATTTTGACACATCGGAGAGGTTTCCAGCGGAGGTGTCTGAACCGTCACTTCCAGTCAACGACATAAACTCTGAAACACACCGCCGCAGTGTCTCAGCATCCTCCTCTGATTTAATAAGGGACCTAATAGGAAACATGCATGTCACTCTGCCAGCTCTTTGGGGACTGCTCTGTGTGTGAGTGTCTGGGCTTGTTTTCATACAGTTTCAGGACAAATATGTGGAAAAGGGTGTCAAAGGAAAGACCTGGCAGGCCACAAGGATCAGATAAAAAGTAAAGCATACATCTCACAATACAAACTCACACAGATCATCCCTCAGGGTCTGAAAGGATGTGGAGCTGCCAAGAAGACAGTACTGAGAAAAGGAAGGATGAGATTTTGTAAATCGAATGTAGAAGCTGAGGGCAGTCTCTGAATAATGGACTGTCCACACAAGAGTCCTGACCTCAGCATCACTGAATGTGTGTGAGATAATCAGCACCTTGAGAAGCAGAAAATGAAACCAACTTCCAAGACTGAACTTTAGAAAAAGCTGAAGGCAAGTCAAGGCGGCATGGTGGCGCAGCAGGTAGTGTTGCAGTCACACAGGACCAGGAGGTTGTAGGTTCGATTCCCACTCTGGGTGACTGTCTGTGAGGAGTGTGGTGTGTTCTCCCTGTGTCTGTGTGGGTTTCCTCCGGGTGCTCCGGTCCAAAAACACACGTTGGTAGGTGGATTGGTGACTCCAAAGTGTCCGTAGGTGTGAGTGTGTGAGTGAATGTGTGTGTGTTTGTCTGCGTTGCCCTGTGAAGGACTGGCGTCCCCTCCAGGGTGTATTTCCGCCTTGCGCCCATTGATTCCAGGTAGGCTCTGGACCCACCGCGACCCTGAATTGGATAAGGGTTACAGATAATGAATGAAGGCAAGTCTCCTGAAGCTGGATATGAACGTAAACTATATTGTGAATGAATTAAAGCTGTAATAATAAGGGATTTGTTATATTTGTAACTCATTAAAGTTTATATTTTGTTGTTGAGGCTTTGCGTAATTGATTCTGTCACTGAGCAATGAATGACTGGAACTCTGTGGTTTCAAGTGAACTGCAGCGTTTAATGTGCTCTAATGTCTTTGTAGAATCATCTGAGTCATGAGTCTTTTATAGTGTAAGGAGAAAGAAAGAGACTGACCGCACTGCCGGAGAGGATGGTGACAGAAATCTCTGTGTAGAGTGTGTTTTGGTGTGAACAGACTGCGCTGTACTTGTTAACTGTAGATCTATGTGAAGAGGTTTTAATGACGATCTGAAGCTTTCTGAAAAGCAGTGTGGGCTGAGCTCCTCTAACCTGATTCCAAACAAACAAACAAGCAGAAAAAAAACTGGTCAGGTTTCAAACCTTTGGTAAAGCAGTAATTACAGAGTAACAATAAAAGAAGAGCATTTATAGCACGTTTATTACAACTATGCAATAAAAGAATGAACATGAAACACAGTGGAGGAGGAACCCTCTATAAAACATGTAATGATACAGTCTTTTATATCTGTGTGTGTGTGTGTGTGTGTGTGTGTGTGTGTGTGTGTGTGTGTGTGTGTGTGTGTGTGTTGGGGAGTTGGGAGGGGGCAGGGTTACAATCCTTTTGAGTGGGTGGCTAAATGGGTAAGTGGGAAAGAATCATGGATTTTCCCAGGAAAGACAAATCACACTTCATGGAACTAATGGAATGCCGAGGGGTAGAGAGAGACAGAGAGAGAGAGAGAGAGAGAGAGAGAGAGAGAGAGAGAGAGAGAGAGAGAGTGAGAGAGAGAGAGAGATAGAGAGAGAGAGAGAGAGAGAGAGAGAGAGAGAGAGAGAGAGGAAGAAGTAAAGTTGGGAAGTTGGGGAATGAGAAACAAAGAGAAATGTATGTTTCAATATTGAAAAAGGGAAAGCGAAAGAGATGAGGAATTGAAAAAGAGGAATGGTTGGGCAGGAATGGACGAGAGAGAGAGAGAGAGAGAGAGAGAGAGAGACATTTGACGAGACATGGCAGATGAACAAGAGATGTCTGGATGAAAGGTAGAGGTGAGAAGATCTAAACCTTGGTACAATGGAGAAGGAATATCAAGACAGAGTAGGGTGGGGGTGTGGGTGGTTACAGAAAGACAAAATGGATGATGGAGATATAACAGATGAAAGAAAGACAGCAAATTAGGGTTGACCAGACTGACAGGTCTTGAGAGTGAAAGAGAACATGGGGGAAAAAGAGAGAGAGAAAGAGAGGTGGGAGGGGGGAGGGAATCAAAAGGCAAAGTATATGATAGAGACAGGTAGACAAGAGACACTGAATGAAAACTAAAGGTGAGAAGAAGCAAATTGGGGTTGACTGAACATGAACTGGCAAACGAAGAGAGAGAGAGAGAGAGAGAGAGAGAGAGAGAGAGAGAGAGCAGGAGTACATGGGGAAGAAATAGATGGAAATGACAAGAGAATGAGAGAGGGAGTGTGTGTGTGTGGGGGGGGTGGTGGTGGTAGGGCAGAGGTGGGAGGCTGGAGAATGGGTGTTTCCATGGTGATACTTTCCTCCTCTCCCACACGCACCACACAGAGACTGTGGTATGAACGCTTTGGCTCCAAAGCATGTGGAGCGGCCGCCATTTTCCTCTTCTCCTTCTCTCTCTCTCTCTCTCTCTCTCTCTCTCCCCCCTCTCCCACTGTCTCTCTCACCATCTCTATTTTTTTTTACACACTCACTCTTTCTGTCTCTTTCTTTTCTATCGCTCCCATGCTGGAGCGGTGGGACGATGAATAAATCAGAAGCAGCTATATAAATAAACGTACACACGGAGACCCGATCCCAACATTCCTATTTTGACCCACATGCACTATTCTCACATGTAGGCACCTCCCATGACGATTGTGTGATGTGCAAGGCATGTGCGCAAAGATGGACCACCGCGTGGACATACGCCGACCTGAAACTGTAAATAAATACAGGAACTGGGTGAATCCTGTTTGGAAAATGTAGGGATAAAAACACTGGGTGCACTGAGTATCCGTATCTACACTTCAAGTGGAGGCAGACTGATCCCCTCCCTTCTCTGGGGTCCACTCTCTGCCCAAACTGAAGCAGACGTGAGCTGCATCCTAAAGAGCGCGCACGTACACGCTCACACACACACACACACACACACGTACACTGCAACACACACACAGACAGAAAGCAGGAGCATGGAGGAGAGAGGAGTGGTCCCCCCTAGGCCTCCATCGTGGTGGAAAAGCCATGGTGAGGCTGGGGCACGTCTAATGGAAGCTATTGAGATGGATAGAGCAGAAATGCTGTTTATTGACATGTAGGCTGCTGAGATGAGGATGACGACGTGCTGGGTGTGATGTTTCATGAAGAAGCGTGACACGAATAAGAAGGGGAGACGAATCCTTGGTGGCTGAAAAAGGGTGGCGGCCGGAGCCTCACAGCTTTTCTAGGCTCACGCCGCCACCTGCTGTTGGCTGTGAGACATCCACCAATCCACCAATACTATCAAAATAATACAGTGCTGGCGTAGTCTTAACTTTGAAACGTATAGAATGTCTGATACGAATTAGATGGGTTGTAGAAAGCACCATCTACATACATTTGATTTTGATGTTATGGGGTGGTTCCCAAAGAGGGATTAAGCCTAGTCCTGGACTACACAGCAGTTTGAATTCCACTGAAAGTAGGATTAAGCCTAGGACTAGTCTGTGAAACCACCCGTATATGTCCAAACATGTGAGACCACATGTGAGTGGAATCGAACACCCAGAACTAGTCCTACAACAGCCATCAGTACTTCACTCATCCATTCATTCATCCTCTGTAAAGTGTTAATCTTGATCAAAGTCATGGTGGGTCATTGATTTCAAGGCGTTCCAGTCCATCACAGGGCACCACACACTCACACAGCCACTCAAAGATAACAGCTGTCTACTCTCTAAAGACAACAGCAGCCAACATGTGTTTCTGAACCCACTCAGACACAGGGAAGACATACCAAGCTCTGAACAGTCAGTGACCTGAGAAATCAAACCCAGGAACCCAACATCCTGGAGCTGTGTAGCAGCAACAGTAGCTGCAGCATCACAGTGCTGCATTTAAGACGTATACCGAGTTTTTTTAATGATCTCTTGATGATACCAGTATGTGTTCCACTAAAAGACAGTACACATGTGACATCACAAGTGCCGAGAGTCACTGCTGTTACGCACCGAGTGGCAAAAAGAGTGATTGGCCGCTTCAGCGTTCATTGTGAATGCAGTCAGAACACAAATGTTTAAAATGGTGTTGTTTGTGATTGACTACAACTTGATAAATTCAGCCAGAAAGCCATTAACACTGCTGTGTGAGAGTCTCTCAGAGTTCTGCTGTACACACGGCTGTCACAAACGTCCCTGTCTTCTCTACAAGTGTTAAGACTCATTCCTCGATCACTGTCGATCACTGGTTTCAGTCCTTGTTTCATGCTGTTTTTCTTTTAAAGTGATGGTTCTCCAAGGGTTTTCAGTAATGACAGTGGCTATATATAGAGCCATGAACACTCAAAGAATCCTCCATAGCATGTTTTCTTTGTTGGACAGACTGTAAATATACGGTAAATGGAGCTATGTCACAAAATGTTAAAAATGGTTGTAATCTGTGCCAATAAAAGGGTCCTTCTGCTATTACAAGCTTTTCAGTTTACAATAACAGAACCTACTGATGCCGTATAGAACTATTTACCGAATGGTGCAGTATAGAACCATGTATACATATTTAATGGACTTGAGAAACCTTTCATGATGCAAATCATTCTTTTAACAAGCAAATGTCCACTGAGTGTTCATGGCTCTGTAGAGAAGTATTGTCTTGACTGAACAACCCTTAAAGAACTGAATGTTTTGCCACTCAGTCCGACTGAGGGGGTGTGTCCCGGCAGGATTGTGACATCCATGCAAACACCCATTTAATCTCATCCACCGAATGCTATTAGGTTTTTATGTAAAGGCTGACACGGTCACTTGTATGATTCTGTCCTTTCAAAGGTAATGATGAAACAGTGATGTCACTGAAAAAATGATAACATTAGAGTACACTTCGGCTGGGTCTTCACTTTGCTGTGATAAAGTGAGGGTCTCTCAGAAAAGCTACACAGTCTAGACTGGATGTAATTTTATTCTTACCCTTCATCTTCTGAACGACTCTCTCTCCACGGAGTCTACAGCCTGGAGCCACAGAGCCATGAAGGTCCAGGTTCAGCTCGGCTGAGTTGGGTTGAGTGAGTCTCCTGTGAATGGGGCCTTCACTCAGCAGCAGCTAGAGAGTGATGAAGCTCTGATCAGTGGAAATAAAAGAGGCACTGTTGCTTTCCTCTTAACTCTGAAATATGAGATTCACCATTACACAGGTATTGAACTATGAACCAGTGATTATTCACAGTTAGATATTAAACAGTACCCAGATTCTACACCACGGAGCAGGTATAGTTTGGGTGGTGGATCGTTCCCAGTGTAGCAGTGACACTGACACCACAGACCAAGGTACGAGTGGATCAGACACAGCTGTGCTGCTAGAGTTTTTAAACACTCACTGCCTACTCTGTAAAACACGCCTACCTCGTTGGTCCGCCTTATACACTATAAAGTCAGAGACAGTAGCTCATCATGCGCTGCATGGATTGATTTAATCTCACTGTAGTCCTTCATTAGTTACTTTAATCTTAATCTTTAAGATTTACACTGCATTTATTTTATGGGTTTAACACCATGTGGACAGGAGCTTTAAAGTTTGATTTCTTTGTATGGGAGTGGTGGGTATGAATCGGTTTTGAAATCGTTTTTTGTGCGTTTTCAAATGCTACTCAAGTATATTTGTGAGGAAATGACAGCATGTCAAATCAAACCATAATTTATACCATACATGACACAACAATGCACTGGTGAATGTCAACACACAGTAAATAATCAAAATAGAACAGAAGATACAGAGTTAAAAATAAACCAAATTAACATAAAACAGGACATAGATAATGATATAAGAATGTGCAAAGAATTGAATGGCAGCTAGTGTGCAGTCCAGAGATTAACTGTACCATGTAAAGTGTAAGGGCATGTAATTATTTATAATTAGTTACTAATTGCTTTTTTGCCATTGTGTGTAATTTTTTTCTGTGTTGTTGCTAGTCTTCTGTGACACTGGTGACATGAATGATTGGGTCACTGTTTCGCCCCTAGTACGAAGATTTAAGATACTCTACACACCTCTGATTTTACTGGAACGTCAAATGTCAGTGGAATAGTGTCAAATTTGACCAGATTTTGCCCTCAGCCACAGTAAATGTTTTCTCAGAAAAGTAAGTCTACCTGTTTGTGTAAAAAAATGTCAACACACTAGAATTAGTGCAGTGTAAATGTGAGTTTGACAGAGGAATATCAGAATTGTGGGCCTATGTATCGGCCAGTTCCAATACATACTGTATATATATATATATATATATATATATATATATATATATATATATATATATACAGGGGGTCCTCGACTTACGACGTTGATTTTCAGTGTAAGTCGGAACATACGTACATACTGTACATAAATACCGTACTGTAAGCACTTATCCTATCCTAATGCGACTGGGGTGACGCCGTCCTCCTCGGTCCCGAGCCGTGTAACCGTGTATTCTTCCGCCGCGCACACCACACACGAAGTTCGCGTTATGACGTTTACGACGCAAAACCACTTAAGTCGAAACAAGGCTTTATACAGTAAATGGGAGATGTGTAGTAACCATGAAACATCGTAACTCGGGACTGATGTAACCCGAGGACCTCGTGTATAACTACATGAACCAGGGAACAAGGAAATTAAACTTAAGAGAGTTAGAAATGTAAACTAATACAATGCAGCCATTTTGGGACAGTAGCCTATGGCATCACAGAAATGCATATCCAAAATGGAGCACAAGATGTGTTTTCTTGTTCTCATAGCTACTGACTGTTAGTAATATAAGAACTGGCCATGTGACCAAGAGTAACGTTTACAGACGTGTGGTCATCAAATATTGGTTCTGAAGTTAAAGGCATTAATAGGTAGATTGTCCCCATTTGTTGCCGTAGCTGTTTCTACTCTTCTGGAAGGCCATGAGAGCATGAGTAAGGACAATACGCTCTGATCAAAATTGCCGCTCCAGGGCTTTATACCTCTCAAGCTAATGCTTGCATTTGGACATTTCAGGCTCATGTGTTGCTGCTTCACTGTATCCCATTACATGTCATGCTCTTTAATGTTATTATAGGAGCTGAGTGACCACAGCTCAACATCTGTGTCTGTAGTGGGTGAAGATGGAGCCCTGTGTATTTTTTTTGGCAAAATTAAGGCACACAAATGAATGAAAAATAAACATTAATGTGGAATGTGTGATATTTAAAACACAGAGATGCCTTTGTTTTAGAAGGTTTTAAGGCAAAGGAACTACATAGTTCAGTTGCAGGAATAGTCACAGGGATCAGAGTCTCTTGCTCAGAATGAAGCCATGTCTTACAGTTAGAGACTCCAGTTCATCAGCGTCATTCATTCCTGATTCAGTCTTTCATCTGTGTAGCCCTACATTTGTGTACATGTGACTAAAACATCTTTTATATCTCTTTATATTTAATTCCCAGGTATTAATGACACTACGTTTTATTATGAAAATCCTACCATCAGGGCACTGTAGGTGAATCTTTGAGTATCTGTATTCAGTTAGTATTTTTAATTATGGGATGCATACACATTTTTGGACATACAGTTTACTAGTATCACTGTGGCCAAACCATGATGTATTTGCACCCTCCCACCACTAGAGGGAGCAGCACAACTACAATCCACAGCTCAAGAGCGCAGTAGATTTATCTGATTACATCTTAATGCAGGTAAACACAAAATATAATAATAATAAAGCCCTCAGAAAAGTCTCTCTGAGGTTTTAAAACAAACATAAGCTGCATTGTGCTGCAGATTGCCCACAGTGCAAAACAGTGCTAAATGAAAGATGCTAATGAGTCGCTGGTGGAGAATTAGTGTGCTGAAGATAAAGTCAGGGACATTAAGAGATGCTCTGGAACGACAGCAAAGATAACAGAATCCATTTAAAAGAGATTAGCCCGAAAGCCTAATGATTTACTTTTTGTTTACAACTAGTTAACACCCTGTCGGTATGAGTGTAAAATTTATAGCCTAAGAGAACTTTGAATTGAATTGGAAAAACAGGAACTCATAAATCTAGCTGGATCCGGGGCGCCTCAGCCTCCAGTTAATGTGATAACATCTATTTACATTATTCATCACTCGGGGGGATGCACTATTTCAGTGGCCGGAGGGGTCAAGGAGATCCGGGTGCTGGAAGACTGTGGTGCCAGCTGTGTTAGCGTGGGCACTGAGATGCCGCTATCACACATGTTTCTGTGGGTCCCTCCAATATCACCACTCTCTCATTCATCACAGCCAGCAGCCGGGTCTCACTTCCAAACGACACACCTTTGGACTTAAGTGAGGTTATTACAATGATTAATCAATTCACAACAGGACTGCCCAACATCGGACGGCGAGGTTGTAGAGTGGCTTTTAATCTGCTGTAGGTTTGTGCGATCCAACCCCTGCTTATCCAGCATTTCTCCAGAAGTGAAGGGCATTAATATATAGTTTGTTCCTCTATTACTGCAGTAATGACTCTTACTCTTCTGGGAAGGCTTAACATTTTGGAGCCATCAGGATTTGACTGTATTCGGCCATAAGAGCTGATGTTGGATGATTAGTTCTGGATCATAACGTCACTCCAGCTCATCCCACAGGCATTGGACGAAGCTCCATCATTACAGAGAACACAGTTACACGGCTCCAGAGCCCAGCGCTGAGGGCTTTAAGAACAGCTGTGTCAGCAACAGGGGCACCTTAAAGTAACAGAACTCATTCGACGTGGTGCCTGAATTCATTTTGTCGTACTGTGCACATACTGTATAAATACGGCTAAACAGGTAGCAAGAGAAGAAGATACAACATCAAGAATCCTCAGAGAGCCTCAGATGAAAATGGAGGAAGGTGGAGGAAAAGAGAGAGTAAGAAACAAAAAGAGAAAGATGGAAGAGGTGTCCAGTTAGTCAGGAAAGTGTCCACCGTGTTCACACACAATCGATATTTCTGAGCTGAGTTGGAAATGAGATTTTTCTGGCAGATATTGATACATAATTCATGAGAACACAGAAGGATAGAAAAGAGAAAAATAGATAGCAATATCAGTGTCAAAGATTAAATATACTGCATTTATTTGCACATAAAGTAAACGCTGATGTTGAAAGGATAAGGAGATATATGCGTATATTTATGATGTGTTTCATATCCACAGACTTGGAGTAAGATTGAGGGTCTGTAAAGGTGTTCATGCAACAGAGCAAGAACCTCAGTAATCAGCAAAAACTCATTCCGGCTTCGTTTCGCGATGCTAGCTGCCCTTGAGTCCCTGGGCAATAGCTAGCACTGCATTAGTCTTCATTTATTCATTCATTCATTATCTGTAACCCTTATCAAGTTCAGGGTCGCGGTGGGTCCAGAGCCTACCTGGAATCATTGGGAACAAGGCGGGAATACACCCTGGAGGGGGCGCCAGTCCTTCACAGGGCCACACAGACACACACACCTACGGACAACTGTGGGAGGAAACCAGAGCACCCGGAGGAAACCCACGCAGACACGGGGAGAACACATCAACTCCTCACAGACAGTCACCCGGAGGAAACCCACACAGACACAGGGAGAACACACCACACTCCTCACAGACAGTCACCCAGAGCGGGAATTGAACCCACAACCTCCAGGCCCCTGGAGCTGTGTGACTGCGACCCTACCTGCTGACACTACATTACATTTAAAGTTTCACAAGGCAATTTCACACAAAAAGTGTGTGTGTGTGTGTGTGTGTGTGTGTGTTTGCATACTCATTACCACGGATGCATAAAAAGTGAAGCCTAAATGTAATTTTACTGCTGTTATTGCTGCACAGTGAAAATAAAAGCATGGTTCACATTTCAGAATTATTCACATTGGTAGTTATAAGAACAAGACGTCCCAAAGCTACATCAATAGAAAGTTATAACTCTACTTAAACTGGCCAAGAATGTGTTGTTTCCTGTTGGGCAAACAATATATTCGATGTGTTTAAAAAAACTAAAGGGCATCATTGTTCTCAGTACAATGTGTTCAGATTCACTCATTTATAAAAGATAGCTTTTATATGGGTCCCTTGTGATGTTGCAAATTAAATAAAGTAGCTTCGCTAGCGGTGTAGCTAGCACTACCACTGTAAAGATATATGTATGTGTCTATGACTCTCTTTATACCAAACCACTGACAATGATTTCTCTCAATAGGGGGACTCTGGAAAAAAAGAGAAAGAAAAGTCATTGGAAGTTCCTCTTTAAAGTTTTCTTTTTCTATTTATTTCAGAATTGTGATTGTTTGTTTTGACAGCAACCATTTGCACGCTTTTAAAAGACTTTTAACAGGCCTTACTGTGTATGAACTCTTACTCTCTCTGCTGACATTGAGCGCTCTCCAGTGGCTGCAGCCTGCAGGGCTTTAATGAGAGCCACAGGCAAACAGCCAGAGATATGAGCTCTGTTTTCATTACAAGTCTTTTTTAATTATGCATGCAAATCACAATAACACAATATCACATAATGAACTGAGCTGTTTGTAGAAAGCTGGAACATGGTGTTTAATTACACATAAATTACAACACAATTATAAGCTTTTTATTTATTTATTTATTTATTTTTGGAAGAGGGCATATACTAGACCATCCAAAAGTATCTGGACACTCTTTCTAATCAGTATGCAGTATACACATTCAGGGAGTCACGGTGGTGCAGCAGGTAGTGTCGCAGTCACACAGCTCCAGGGGCCTGGAGGTTGTGGGTTCGATTCCCGCTCCGGGTGACTGTCTGTGAGGAGTTGGTGTGTTCTCCCTGTGTCTGTGTGGGTTTCCTCCGGGTGCTCCGGTTTCCTCCCACAGTCCAAAAACACACGTTGGTAGGTGGATTGGCGACTCAAAAGTGTCCGTAGGTGTGAGTGTGTGAGCGAATGTGTGTGTCTGTGTTGCCCTGTGAAGGACTGGCGCCCCCTCCATTCCCGCCCCCTCCATTCCCGCCTTGCGCCCAATGATTCCAGGTAGGCTCTGGACCCACCGCGACCCTGAACTGGATAAGGGTTACAGATAATGAATGAATGAATGAGTATACACATTCACAGTTGGTGTTCCCAATACAGAGTGGGCCACCATGCCTAATGCCAAATGTCAGCTTGGGGAATATAAAGACTCCTTGTAGAAGCTGTCACTGCCCTAATGCTTGATGTCACATGACATATTGGATAAGCAAGCGTCCACAAACCTTTGACCACATGGTGTCATTTAGGTTGTGGAGCATCCCCATCCCTAGTAGTGTGGGGTTTCAAATAAGTGTCATGTAATTGTCACATACGTGGGTTTTATAGTGGTCCACCAAAGAGAGCATCTCTGTGTCCAGAAACGGACCCCTGAGGAAGGGGGAGATAGCAACGAGGCATCTCGAGGCAGTGGGGTTTCTAATAAAGTGTCCAATGTATGTCGTTTTATTCTTATGAGTGTTTGTGTCAGGCTGCGTCAGATGTTGTGGATGTGCTGAGGTGTAAACATCAGCTCCTCCAGTTGCTTATAGAACAGAGTGATAATAATGAGCATGAGCAGATAAACAGAGCACTGAGAAAGGAACTAATGTCCTATTACTCGCAGCTACGAGGCAGTCCTCTCCTGTGTGCTCATCAGATTTCACTGTGCACTCCACAGCAGTTCGGATCGCTGTTCTTAGCTCCTGCTGCAGGTAGTCGGCTAAAATAATGAGGATTAAACATTCAAATAAGTGTCTTAATATACTATTAATAAATACATTCATTGTCTGCAAGCGCTTATCAAGTTCAGGGTCACTGTGGGTCCGTGACTCACAACTACGGACACTTCTGAGTCACCAATCCACCTACCAACGTGTGTTTTTGGACTGTGGGAGGAAACTGGAGCACCCGGAGGAAACCCAGCTCTATTGAACATACAGGTGCACGTTGTAGTGCTACAATTTTACAGTCCACCTGTTGCTCTGCATACTTTGTTGTGCTGGTTCAAGTGGTTCTGACACAGCAGTGCTGCTTGGAGTTTTTTAAACACCCCAGTGTCACTGCTGGACTGGAAATACTCCACCATTGGAGCTGATACAAGGACAATGAGTGTAGGAACAAGGAGGTCAGTTTAATGTTATGCCTGATTTGTGTACATGTAGACAGAGAAAGAGAGAGAGAATACTGTACTTGTTTGTGTTGTGGTGCACTCAGGCGTAGGTGGAGAGTCACTCCTCATGCTCCTCCAGCTCATCCCTCTTTAATTGCCTTTGTGTCACTGTCAGTTTGACTCAAAACGGCCCCACAGGCTTTGGGAGAGGGTGTGTGGGGGGGGCGCTGGGGAGGTCTGACAGTAGGTGAGAAGACAAGAACAATTCAGACAAAAGGAAAAGTGAAGAATGAGAACATATATGTGCCAAGGGGACAGGAGAGAGTGAGGCTGTAAAAAAGGATCTTTATCTAATGATCTCTTTAACACCATTTAGATCCTAATCAACACACAGAAGATCAGGCAGTTAGTGTTCTCCTCCAAGTTTGTTGAGCAGTGTGGGGATGTTTTAGCCACAAACTGAAAAAAAAGTGTCATATGACTCAGAAGGAGACTGTGCTACACTGTATGAAAAAACTGTAAATTCACAGCAAATTACTGGTTACCAGAATTGCACCACAAAGTATATGGGCGGGATATATATTACAGTAGGTTTTTGGGAGGATTCATGGCTAAATTGGAGCAGCCTGGTGGCCAATCTTCATTAATTGCACATTGCACCAGTAAGAGTAGAGTGTGAAGGGTTAATTAGCAGAGGGTAAGAGCACAGTTTTGCTCAAAATATTGCAATGCACACAACATTATGGGTGACATACCAGAGTTCAAAAGATGACAAATTGTTGGTGCATGTCTTCCTGGCGCATCTGTGATCAAGACAGCAAGTATATATCCAAAAAACATAAAACCACGGCTGCCCAAATCACGGCAGAATTAAATATACACCTCAACTCTCCTGTTTCTACCAGAACTGTCCGTCGGGAGTTCCACAGTGTCAATACACACGGCCGGGCTGCTATAGCCAAACCTATGGTCACTCATGCCAATGCCAAACGTCGGTTTCAATGGTGCAAGGAGCGCAAATCTTGGGCTGTGGACAATGTGAAACATGTATTGTTCTCTGATGAATCCACCTTTACAGTTTTCCCCACATCCAGGAGAGTTACGGTGTGGAGAAGCCGCAAAGAAGCGTACCACCCAGACTGTTGCATGCCCAGAGTGAAGCATGGGGGTGGGTCAGTGATGGTTTGGGCTGCCATATCATGGCATTCCCTTGGCCCAATACTTGTGCTAGATGGGCGCGTCACTGCCAAGGACTACCGAACCATTCTGGAGGACCATGTGCATCCAATGGTTCAAACATTGTGTCCTGAAGGTGGTGCCGTGTATCAGGACGACAATGCACCAATACACACAGCAAGACTGGTGAAAGATTGGTTTGATGAACATGAAAGTGAAGTTGAACATCTCCCATGGCCTGCACAGTCACCAGATCTAAATATTATTGAGCCACTTTGGGGTGTTTTGGAGGAGCGAGTCAGGAAACGTTTTCCTCCACCAGCATCACGTAGAGACCTGGCCACTATCCTGCAAGAAGAATGGCTTCAAATCCCTCTGACCACTGTGCAGGACTTGTATATGTAATTCCCAAGACGAACTGACGCTGTATTGGCCGCAAAAGGAGGCCCTACACCGTACTAATAAAATACTGTGGTCTAAAACCAGGTGTTTCACTTTCGTTGTCCAACCCCGGTCAATACACAAAATTTCTGTGAGTCCCAGCTCCTCCTGGTCCTTTGCCACATGTACTGCCCATCACAGTCTGTGTATTCTACAATTCTACCTATTGCAGTGTTGTCTGTTATATGAATATCACCGTCCAATAATAAATACTGCAAGTTTATTTAATATTGGATGTTTTTGTTTGGTTGGTTTTCATAAAAATAAAAATAATGTTTTGACTGAGGTATGCATTTACGATAGAAAATGTATTCAAACATTTTAGAATTTATCTTCTTATCTACCTCTTTCTCTCTCTCTCTCTCTCTCTCTCTCTCTCTCTCTCTCTCACTCTCTCTCTCTCTCATGTGCCCTCTATAGGACAAGCCTTTGATCAATACGTTTACAGACTGCAGGGAAACAGCTGAATACAAACTCACCTCACCCGACTCGCGCCAGCAGCACTGGAGCACTGGAACAGTGATAGCATCCCCCGGGGGGGGGGTGTTCGAGTCTAACTGTAGATAAAAGCCAGATTTTAACTCTTCTACTACAAATACTTACAGAAAAGCTACATTATGAGCAACATTCAATAAGTTCTCAGTGTGGGAACGAGGTAAACTGCATATGAAATGTATTATATTTTAATTTTTCAATGTAATCACCTTTTACTTCTGTACATTGTTGTCAGATCTATCCGTTAGAGTTTCAATTCCCTAAAAAATGTGTTTCTCTTTTCTTAAGAAATGATCATTTAGGTTTATTATGAGAAAATGAGAGCTGACATCTTTTTTAAGATTTGGAAACAGGTAAAAATCACTTAGAGCTGAGTCCAGGCTGTTGGGTGGAGGTCTAATGTCCTGAAATCCAGGCAGTTTCCTCAACACACATGTGTTACTCAGAATGGTTTAGTTTTCATAGCAATGACAACAAAACTAATGATTGAAATGAGCTGATGTTTTTTTATTATTATTATAAACCCTCAGAAAGTGTCACTTTCTAGAACCATTATGAAATTTCCCGCAGGATTAGTAGATTATATCCATACAGAGATCCTACAGAACGCCCCTCATATGGACCATATCTCCTAGCAGCCCCAGCTGAGCTGGCACTTAATCTGAACTTGATTCTGCACGAATAATAACTCAGAGGAGCTGAAGTACTGAATACGCCACAATATCTCAGGCAATGTTCCCATTAATGATAATTAAGTATTTATAGACAAATTAAACCAAAGCAATGTGCCGCGCAGACAATGTTCAACAATCAGAGTGAGCACAATTTGATTAAACATCTAATGTGGCTGTGGCTGGAATTAGAAGAGCAGATTAGAGGGAGAGACAGTTGGCATCAGCGTGAGACAGAGAGAAGGAGCTGTAGTCTATGTATTACAGTAGAATAGTATCAGAAAAATATACACTCCACGTATGAGTTTGTAGACACCACTCCAGTCATTCCTACCACTTCAAGGGGCCCCTGTTGTGGGCACAGGTGTTCATTTTGCATGCACGGTTTGCATAATCTACATTAATATGGAATGAGGTGAGACAGTGGCACTTCTGGTAGTATCTCTGCCACACAGTTCCAGGGTCTCGGGCGTCTTGTCCGCATTCGATGCTGTTGGGTCACTCTGCGCATGTCGGAAAATCCATTGGTTCTCCCCATCTGTGGTTCGTGTAGGTCTCCCAGAGCCTTCATGTCACAAGTGCATGTCTTCTTCTTTCCACTGCCCCAACAGTGTGCCATGGTAGTGTACACATGACCAGTTTGGCACACAATATTTTTGATAAGACCATTTCTCTTCCCAGAGCCCTACAATGTTATACCTCTCAAACTTGTCCAACTGCTCTAATTGCTATAGACCTCTATTCCCAGGCTTATTTCACCTGCAAAGGATGCTCCCAACACAACAGCCCGAGTCAGAAATGAAAGCGTGCACAACAGGACAACCTCATATAGTCAGTCAGGTACAGAGATAAGGCCTGTTTTTACTAATGTCACATGTGCCACTGTGTGTGAAACTTGAATCATACACATGTCTCACAATGTCAAACCTTCCCACCAAGTTTCATTCCAGTCGCTTGATTGCTTCTGGGTGCAAGGTTTCTTTTGAAAATGAGTGTATGTGAGTGAATGAGTGAGTGAGTGAGTGAGCGAATTACAAGCTAGAGAAGAATCTCCTGAGGTTCTTAGTTAATAATATGTAAACTTGAGGAACTTTGCCTTTTGCTAGAAAACATGAAAGTTTCTGCAATTGTATGTTGTGTGAAATTAGTGCCGGCGTTCATATTCTGATGTGCAGCTGAGAGAACGTGTGGCTGCGGGGTGAGCTTGGACTGGGAATTAATTGGACACGACTGAGAGAGCAGATCACACTGCACGTCCACATTTAAAATTCATTACAGCGAATAGGGCTTACATTACAGTAACTGTACTGTGGTAAAGAAACATTCCACAGCACATGAATAACCACAGGCAAAGAGGTCACTCTCACAAGGCCAAACAAAAAAAGAATTGTCTAATTCCTGGCATCACAAAGATAACCGCCAGGAAATAACACTGATAAGTACGGGATAGCAGGAAAGTGATATTAACCTGATAAGGATCATCAGAACATAGCCGTTATACAATCAGAATTCATCAATTCCACAAATGAAATGAGTCTGTGAACATATTCCGTGCCCTGGAATATTCAAATGATGGAACATGACTGACATATAGGAATTAGACATTAATCAGATAAACCCTGATTTAAACCCTGAATCCATAGCCGCTGTTGGAATCATTAGTGCGTTACAAACGGCTGTTTCGTTAATGAGATTGAGAGCAAATTGTTGATACCGCTGGATCTGAAATGGAAAACACAGGCTCTCTGGAGAGGTCTAAAGTGCAATGAGGTTTAACGTTTATTTTACAGTCTTTGGTATAAAGTTGAAGCATCTTTTCTCACGAGGAGTAAAACTATCCGTGGGCCAGATTTACCAAAACAACTCCTGGGACATGTTTAACAGAGGATGCAGTTATGGTTAGTGATATTAAGAATATTTAAATTGGTTGTTAATATTTCCTTAGTCGTACTGAAACAGCTGTGCATGTAACATGTGGTTTTACAGGAAGACAATGCTACTGTAAGAAACTATTGTAATTCATTACATTTAAATTGCATTAAATTACAGCCCACTAATTACCGGGTAAGACAGAGTAAGTACCTGTTAAGTAAGGTTTAAGATAAAATAAGTACAGAATAAGTAAATGGTATGATAGTAGAAATATGTGGTTATTACTGGGTATCTTCCAAACACTATATAACATAATAACATAACTACGGTCTGAATCAGCATAATTACAGATTACAAAATTGAATTAAAAGTATAACAGTTTATGCAAGTGACTATTAATGTCATTGTTTATAAATAAGAAATGCAGCTACTATTTTGAATTGACTGTAGTTCTGAATGTAATTATAGATCATTTTAAATGATTTACAGTACACATACAGAGAAGGACATGGTCAGCTACTTTCATACCTTCATTACAGACACTAGCAGAGTTTCATGGTGCTTTGTACTCATTAGTTTCAGGACGTGTGATTTACCACAATAATCGTCATCACATACTTCAGAGATATTTACACTGCTTCTATTTATTGAGGCATTATATGTACATAGCTGTCTAATGATGAAATACGTGTTTCTCTTCCGCTCTTACTCCTTATTTGTAAAATGTTTGTAAGATACTCAGCAATAACTACATATTTCTACATTCATACCCTTTACTTACACAGTACTTATTTGATCTTGGTCATGTTTAATCATGGTTTACTTAACAGGTACATACTCTGTACTTACCTAGTAATTATTCATTCATTCATTCATTCATTCATTCATTCATTCATTCATTATCTGTAAGCGCTTATCCAGTTCAGGGTCGCGGGGGGTCCAGAGCCTACCTGGAATCATTGGGTGCAAGGCGGGAATACACCCTGTAGGGGGCGTCAGTCCTTCACAGGGCAACACACACACATTCACACCTACGGACACTTTGGAGTCGCCAATCCACCTACCAACGTGTGTTTTTGGACTGTGGGAGGAAACCCACGTGGACACAGGGAGAACACACCAATTCGTCACAGACAGTCACCCGGAGCGGGATTCGAACCCACAACCTCCAGTTGTCATCTGTTTGGTGTATATTCCAAAGCAGTATTCCAATAAGGTACTGAATTGAGGAGCTCAGCTATTACTCTAGCATCTGACATGAAAGGGCTGGGTTATGCATTTTTTGGCCCAGTCTGAATTCTGCACTTCCAGAAAGACTGTTTGAGAGCCAGTGGTGTCTACTTAAAGCTTCATTTGATTTTGTCCACTCGCAATTCATTACCTCCTCTCCCTCTCTATCGCTATAGGCGCTGAGGGCAGCTATGAGTGTGGAGCAGTGTGTGCTGGGAGATAATAGACTTTTAATGGACGGAGCTGAGGAAGAGGCCACTGATTTACTATCAAGGCTGAGCGGTGCTGGCCAATAGCTCTGCTTGACAATGGGTTTTATCAGAACCAAGCCACCGAAAAGCTCATTTAAAGCCGGGCCGGGATGCTCTGGTCTGATAGCAGCACTGAATTATGAGAGCCCACTGCTTCTGTTTATTTCTCCAGGTCTTTTGTTTGTCTGACTTTGTCTCTGTGTGAAAACTCTGCGTCCATCACACAATGACCTTGTGCTGCTTTAGCGTACGATTTATCACAGTGAAGAAGCGTGGCTATTGAAAGTGTGGGGGCTAATTTCAGATAGTAGAGCCTGCTGTACACAAGTCTGATTAAAACGGGGCGCCACGACTGGAGAGATACAGCACAATAAGAAGGGAACAATATGTAGAGTGCGGACAGGCTTACATCTCAAGTTTGGCTTTATTTTACAGAGAGTTAGAGAAAGACAGCCCAGGGAGAAACAGGCTGGTTGTAGAAAGACAGAATGTGGCCATAGTCTAGTCATTTCTAATGAAATTTTAAAGGAACATTAGGAAAGATTGGTATTTTAGCTCTTGGGCTCCCCCTACTGTTGCAGAGTGTAATTCACTTTTACAGCACTGTTTTGAAATAAAGGGAATTGGAGAGATAGGGGTGACCAAACAGGTGTGTTTATCAAGGCACACTGTTTAAACACCAACAGCACTGCTGTGTCTGATCCACTTGTACCAGCACAACACACTCTAACACACAATCGCCACACCAGTGTCACCGCAGCACCGAACGACCACCCAAGTCATACCTGCTCTGCGGTCGTCCTGTGGGGGACCCCAAAAAAAATCTCACAAATGAAATAGGAGTATTTTAGTATTTAAATAATCTTTATTTACTGTTTCTATATCATTTAAAATTAATGAAACCTCCAGAACTATAAGAATATGTGATGGTGTAGACAGGTTGTTAGGAGTTTCATTTCCTTATCCTTATTTTCTTTCTAAAGCCCATGGTTACAAACGTATTCACTAACGGTCGATATGGCAGCAGTCACCAAACTCGGGATTCCAGCACAAGAGTTGAGTTTACCGCTATAGTTGTGAAGGGACAATAAAAGCACAAATGCTATAGAGGTATGAAGTGGATGAAAACTGGATTAGCCAAGCCCTGCAGCTGTCTCCTGATTTATTCCCTGGAGCACAGAAGCCCCAGTACCTGACATGGCTAAAATAAAAGAAAGCCTCCAAAGAAACTAATCCATCAATACATATAACATCAAGAGGTGCTCTAAAGATGAGGGACATAAGAGGAGCCAGAGATGAGAAAAGATGAAAGAATGCCTCCCTTGTATTGGAGTTGGTGATTTCTTTTCCTGCAGGCTATTTCCCAGCAAATTATTCGTAATATTGCAGAAGAAACCCTTGTGATATTGGCTGCATTGGTCATTTAAACACAATCTTCAGCCTGGTGTGTTTCAGAGCCGTGGATGAGTTTCTGAGGGAATGGCTATTCATCTTGAAGACAAGGCACTGTTTAGCTTTAGCTTTGCTCAGCTTTGAAAGAGTCACTGCAGAATGTGAGTTCCCAGTGCAGCAGAGTGCAGTAGGGCTTAAAGGTTTACAGGAATGAAGGGTAGACTCGAAAGCCACTATTTGCGGAGCAAGTTAATTACTGGTTATAGCTTACAATTAAGAATAATTAAATCTTGTTATTTACCAGCCCATTAAATAAAAATCTGTGAAAAGAATACTAGGAAAAAAAGCACTGGCATTCACCTGACATTCTGGTAACAATAATAATAATAATACAACATTTTATTTATATAGTGCTTTGCAAGAACTCAAAGCACATTACAAATGTACAGAAGAAAAGACATTAAGAAAAACAAGAACTATACAGCTATACAGAAAATACACAAACGGCATACCCCTATGTGTCACACAGTGCACCAGCAACTCAGATTCATATTCAACCACACCCTTTCCTTCCCCCACCCTCCCTCATTATTTGAGCATGTTAGAGATGAAGGTGAATGTCATTAGGACTCTAGCCCAGGGAGTCTTATTGGAGTGGCAGTTGAGTGAGGAACTCACACCCAGTTTTGAAGGGCGATGCTGTTACCCACTAACATCTACAACAACTATAACAAAGAAAACACTGCTATGTTGTGATAATGCATCATTCCAAACTTCAAATATAGTTCAGGAATGTTTTGAGGTCTCCAAATTCCCCAGATCTGGACAAACAAGTCTGATCCATGGAGGTCCCAACTCGCAACTTACAAGGTCTGCTGCTAATGTCTTGGTGACAAATTCCACAAAACATCTTGAGAGATCTTGGGGAGTTCACAGTGGATCAGGGTTATTTTGGTGGCAGGAGTGGGAGTTAAACTTAATTAATCAGTTGGTTTTAATGTTATGGTTGATCTGTGTGCATACAGCCCATGGTGTGTGGTCCTTTCCAAAGTGTTGTATTACAGAGTCTTCCCTTATTTTCTATACACTCTCATGTTTTGGACTCCTTCATGTGCTAGTTTTACAGTGATGAGCTTCTCTGGACTCTGTCTCTCTGACTATGTTCTGACCCCTGCTACCAATTATATCTAGAAGCAGTGGAAACACCAGAATAAACGCACCGCGTGATTACATCCCTGGCTTTCAATTGTTTGTTTTTTCTGTCTGGTTCTTTTCTTTCTGAGTGATACAGTGTTATTAAATATATACAATATGTCCAAATGTTTGTGGATCATTTCAAAAGAAGTGTTTGCAACCACTTTGTTATAGTAATAGTCTGTACTGTTACACTAGATAATAAATAGATAGTGAAATATTTAGAGGATTTAATAGCATTGTGTGTGTGTGTGTGTGTGTGTGTGTGTGTGCGCGCGCAACTAACCATCTGCATTAGCAATGAGTTATAAGAAGTGAGTGCAGAGATTTTTGTAAACATAAAATAAGGACTCAAATACAGTGAGGATCTAATCGTGGCATAATTGTTGAAAATGATTGCTGTGCTTACATCCATACTAAAGGTCAACACTAAATCTGGAAGTGTCAGCAGTAGGAAGTGCATAATGCGTAACACTAGTAGAATGTATTACAGAAAAGATACTGTCGTCAGCACTGTTGTTTTCTGGATAATAAAATTAATTTAAAAATCTCTCAAAAGTATTGCTTTTCATTTTTACAGTAACAAATTAATTGGAGAGCAAGGAATCATCTGTAAATTCTGGCAGCAAGTGTGAATAAGACCCCAGAGGCAGGTAAAAACTGATGAGTCAGAAAAGACGGAGGAAATGTCTTATTTCTCACAATAGACAGTTTTAGGAGAAAAAAGGCAGAATTTTAAACCAGTTGAAATGCTGTGTTTCTTAGTTTAAACCAGCCTAGGAGCAGTGTCATAAATGGTCACAATGCCCCAACCCAGACAGTTTAGTTTCTATGAGGAATATCTATCATTTGCTGCTTAAATAGGCCAAGTTTTTGTGCAGCACGGTATCCCCCACAGGGCCGCCCTACGTGGGGCAGTGAAGAGTTGAGTGTCTTGCCCAAGTAAATATAATAATATGGGGCACTATAGTGGTGCAGCAGGGAGTGTCGCAGTCCAACTTTTCAGGTTCAAGTCCCACTCTGGGTAACTCTCTGTGAGGAGTTTGGTGTGTTCTACCTGTGTCTGCATGGGTTTCCTCTTGTTGCTCCAGTTGGTTGGTGGATTGGCGTTCCATAGGTGTGAGTGAATGTGTGAGTGTGTGTCGTCCTGTAAAGGACTGGCGCTCCCTCCAGGGTGAGTTCCCAACTTGTGCCCAGTGATTCTGGGTAAGCTCTGAGCCCACCTCTGACCCTGAATTGCATAAGCAGTTGCAGACAATGAATTAATGATTGAATATTGCTAATATACAGTACCAATCAAATGTTTTCACATGTGCACTCATGGAGGGTTTCCTTTTATTTTGAGCCATTTTCCACATAGTGTGAATGTACAGTACCAGTCGAAAGTTTGGACACATCTTCTCATTGGACACTGTACACATCACTCATTCTTTGATTTTATTCTTTTCTTCATTACAAATGAATTTGGAAGACATTAAAACTGTGAAGGAACAAATATTGAATTATGTAGTAAATAAAAACAGTGTTAAACAAAGCAGAATATGTTTTATACTTTAGATTCTTCAAAGTAGCCACCATTTGCTTTTATGACAGCTTTGCACACTCTCTGCATTCTGCAGTCACCTGGAATGGTTTTCAGTGAACAGCTGTGGCCTCATCAAGAGTTAATTTGTAAAACTACTCGCCTTCTTAATGTGTTTGAGACCATAATTTGTGTTGTGCAGAGGTAGGGGCTGGTACACAGTTCTATACAGTGACTAGCCCTATTCCACCAATGATTAATGAGAAGTTGTGTCCAAAATTTTGTCTGGTACTGTATTGGGTGGCATGATGGCACAAAAGGCAGTGTTGTTGCCAAAATACTGTAGGGTCCTGGGTTTGCTCTTTGCTTCAGGTCTCCTTCTGTGACTCGGCTGGTTTCTTCCAGTTGTTCTGGTATCCCCTACAATCTAAACCCAAATCCTTCCACACTCCGAAAATCTAAAATCACATGTTGGTATGTGGATTGGCTGTGAAACATTGTCCACCTGTGTGTGTTTGTCTGAGTATGTGATGCCCTATAATTGACCAGTGCCCTGTCGGATGCTGTACATGTTTGGTGGTTGACGTGAGTCCATACTGTGCTTTGTGTGTCTAGAAAACAGCTACAGAAGTGTAAACTTTTTCAACTTAAAAGACCAAGGGCAACTGAGCTTTGGGGAAAAAGGACGTTCCCCCAGAACCCCAGAGCTGTTCTTTCAACCAGTAAAAAAATATTTATATCCTTTCATAATAAAGTCTTTGGTAAAATGATAATGCAAATGTATGCTTTTGTGTTTTTGTACTCTATTTGAAGAGGAAGCACAACAAGACATTCACAGTTAGTCCTGGCATTTAAATTGACAACCTTTGTGTGGCTAGCTCACAGGGATGTGTCTATGAGTGGACTGGAATCAGAATCATCGTCCCAATCAGAGGACATACCTGCCCATCCAATGAAAACACAAAACTTGGATGTTTCACCAATGAGCAAATCTGCATTAAGTAGTGTCCGAAATCCGTCACCACCCTCCTGAAATCAATTCCATATAATATTGCACTATACAGTGAACAATGTAGGGAATAGTGAGTTGGGGGTCACTTTGAAAACGGTTATGGTATCAGCCCCACTTCAATCCATGTGGCTCAAGGCTTAGTTCAAGCAGTGAGGCCGGTCACGGACAGCAGTCAGGCTTTGGTGAGTATCTCCAATAAAAGTTCCAAAAATTAGTACATATTTCTCAAGGAAAATAGCACTCCAGATATTTTGCTTCACGATAGTTATATAATAAATATATAGTTTTTAGGTTCACTATATGAAATCCAGTCCACTGATGAGGCTTATTCACTGTACAACTAAGCTATGTTTTTTGGGGTTTATATATAGAGTAATACCTTGACTTATGAGTTAAATTTGTTCTGTGACCAAGCTCATAGCTCAATTTCCTCGTATATCAAATAAAATTTCCCCAATAACATTAATTGAAATGCTATTTTTAAATAAGAAAAATGTATATTATAAGTAACAAATAATATATAAAAATAATAATACATAATAAAAGAGAATGTAAAAAAATAAACTGCTTATAAAAAGTGTGTTTACCTTGAAGAGGCAGATGAAGAGATTGTCAGAGGATGTTGCGGGAGTTTTCCATTTCGTGCTCTGTCGCTTAACTTACTCACTACACACTTAATGCTACAATGCTACAAAAAAAACAGCAATACAACAGAGATGTTGCACAGGATAACCAAGTGAACTGAACGCTTGCTGGGCTTGCTAGTGGCGGGTGGCATAAGTTTGTTCTCCCGTAACTCAGATCCAATAGTCCACATTTTACAAAAACCCTGAGAATAGCCTTTTAGTCAAATATGCACAACATCACCCTGAAACCAACCTTTCCCTCCGTCTTTCTGTGGGCAGGGCCAAACTGACCTCAGTAATTCTTTTGTGACTGAATTCAGTCAACCCCTCACAGCAATGTTCCAACACCAAATGTAAAACCATTCGAAATAACCTCTGTAATCCAATGCAGCACTTCTCCATTATAAAATTAGAAGCTCTTGAAGCACAACATGCTATAGATTTACATGCTCTGCCAAAAAGCATATTACTGCTTTGACATGACTGAGGAGCATCTATAGAAATATTACCACCATGCTTTCAACAGGCTCTCAACACTGTGGTCACTGATGTCTCTAAAGAAAAGGCTCTTTTTCATATGTCTTAAAATAGAGCACTTTCCATGGACTTCTTGGTGGGGGTCTGACTAAGGGGGGCAGACCTTTTGAACATGTGGAGTGCAGAGGAGTGGTGCTCATGTGGAGTAGCCTGAGCTACTTCAGTAAAAGAGTCCCTCTAGACTGAGCTGAATCTGCCTCTAAAATTCACCCGAGTATACACAAACATAAAGAGGACGTATTTTTCACCTTTTCTACAAGTGAACACAATGCCGGGGTCTTAATGTGATGTCTGTGGCATGTTTGGGTCAAACACCACAGAAGTATTCTCCCCCTGTCTGAACATCTCAGTTCAAATGGCCGGTTTCAGCACCGTTTACAGTAAATGATTAGCCACATGAAGCTCACAGTGAAGCAAGACACAAAGTAACAATTGTTTTAGCTGTTTTAGCTCTGTGCTCTTCCTTCCTCTCATTTTTTCTGTTTTTTTTTTTCCTGTGGAAATTGTCCACAGGTGTGAGTGATGTATAACTGTTTACAGTTGTGAGTGTGTGAGTGATGTATAACAGTCCACAGGTGTGAGTGTGTGAGTGACTGGATGAGAGTGTGAAATTGTCCACAGGTGTGAGTATGAGCGTTTAATTATTTTGGATAGAGCTGAAAAATTAATGATAACGTTTGGTAATTTGTGAAGAATATTTCTAATAACTTTTTAATAACCATGTCATTCAAATGCATAGATCATGCATGCCCTTAGCAGAGCCTTACTCTCTTTCTGTTCTACTTTCCTACAGTAAACAGCACAGAAGACAAGGACCCTGCTGTACTTCCTGAAACTGTGAGGCTGGCCTGGATGACGAAGGCGCGAGCGAAACAGGGCTCCCACGTCTCACCAATTTTGCCCGTGTTTATTTAAAGAAATAATTATTATTTCTGAATCTGATTATGCCACAAAGAGGTTGTGTTCCAGATGGCTCAGCTGGTCTCCATGGATACAGGGTGCTATAGAACTGGGGGCCTGGAGTGACAAAACAGTTTCACACCCTTGCACATGAGCTGGACATAAGCTACAGTCACAGAGCATAGAGGCTGCAGAAATCAACACGTCAAGCACCAGGTGCACGCCCACACACGTTCATGTCCACATGAGCTAAACCTAACCTTCCCAGATAGGCACACGGTCTGGAAAAGAAAAACAAACCTCTACTTTGTGGGGGGAAAAATGCTCCTCTAAATGTGTTGTGTTTATAGTTATCTCCAGTTGGATCATATCAGTCTTCAAATTGCCAGTGAGCCATGGAGGCAGTTAAGTGCCCCCAGAAGAGAACTAAACACTCCCCCAGAAGCAAAAAGGGTTGATCTGGAGATGGACTTGTGGCAATAGTTCACAAATAATAATGTCATATCAGACTCAAAGAATTCACGTCTCAGGCCTTTTCCTCTTCTAACTGTTCCCCAATAATGCTCACCCGAGCCAGCCGACACATTAAAATGTCATCCTTGTTTTTACATTCTCCATTTCATCAGCTACACTGACCCTTAAAATGCACTCTGTAATTCAACAATTCTCTGTAATTACAAGTCTGCTTCCAGCCATCAATTAAACCTCTAAAGGCTTATCCATTCACAAAAAAGACATTTATAAGCAAAATAATAATAATAATAATAATTAAATATGTATTGCTTTTAACACAGTTTAATTATAACTCTACACCTTCTCTATCATTCAGTCCTCACATCTGTGTCCATTGGTTCCTCAGGTTTATGGTGTTCCTGATCTTTGGAACACTGCAGTCTCAAAGCAGAACTGTTCAGCCATGGTGTTGACTGCTTATTTTGCACATGATACGACTTGTAGCGTCTAAACGATGCCACACGGACTTGTGAGCAAAGCAAAGTACTTGTTTCTAACTGGAGGGCATCTTTAACGTGTCTGGATATTTAGCTGCTCCAGTGATTTTAAAGCTGAATAAAACTTTGTCAGAACAGCTTTAACATGAAATTCACTCATGCAAATGTCCTTTGTATTTCTACAGAAATGACGACGAATGGTAACTGATGGAACAGTTCTAATGTGGCAATGTCAGGAACGTGGATGAACGCTGAGGTGAATTTCAAAATCTAAGTACAGTTATTAACTGCTTTAAGTTTTTATTGCTGACGTATCGTGTGCCTAGTAAAAGCTTCAGAACAAACATACATTCATATTCTCACCTGCTTCTTCATCACTGCTATGACAAGCCAGCACATATAACTGGTTGGTTGGTTAAAGGGAACATCTACGATTGTGGACAATCTCAGTTCTATTTGGTTGTATACATGTTGAAGCTGACTGAAAACAGACAGATGTTTGTGCGTAGTTGAAGTTTAACTTGTCTGTAAGTTTTTATTCACCATTTGAATTACTACAGAAACACATTTCCACCTTACGTGATCTGAAACAGCAAAGATAAGTCAATGTTACCCACCTATGGAGAAGGAATAGAGCAATATCCCTGTTTCGGTCCATGCTTTTCAATTATTGGGGTCCTCTCTGTTGTCTGAAAATACTTCTGATGCCTCTGCCACCAGCAGAGAGAGAGAAAGACTAGCATACCGGACCAAACTAGTTTGTCTTTTCGCTAATTTACAGACACTTGGGCTTCGTAAAACTTATTTAGAGAGCAAACTGTCAGGAATCTCAGGGGGCGGACTGACGGAGACGGATGCACACGCTAAAACACAGTACTTTTATTTAAACAAAAGATATAACAAAAAGAAAGACAGGCAACTATGGAAAAAACATAGGAAATGAAACGAGGAAATGACAGAGACAGACAGACCGGACTAAGCAACATGACACGGAAACACTGGAGGCGAAACAACAAGACTTAGAGGAAAGAAACGACATGACTTGGAATAGAAACACAACGACTTGACTTGGAGTGGGAAAGAAACAAAACGAATGACCGATACCAGGAAGCGAGACAAAGGGACTTAAGTACATCTACCAGACGAGAAACACCTGAAATGGATAATGAGAGGGCAGGGTAACAAATAAGACACGGATGAGGAGGAGGAACAAAGGCGGGACAAGGGCGGAGACATGGACAATAACAAACAGAGCCATGTGCTGAGAGAGCACATGGCAGGGAAAACAGGCATGACAGGACGAGTGCGTGACACAAACACACTGGAAAACTAGCAATAGAGACATCTGAATTTAAAAAAAAAAAGTTTTAGCTGTGATCTACCCCTTTAGGCTCAGGGAAATAACATGTGTTCTCTTAGGGCTCTGAGCTCCATATAAAGACAATCGCTGCTAATCTGGCACACTTGACTTTCTCATCAGCCTTCAGCTGTCCCATACTGACCTCAGATCACTGCCCAGAGCCCTGCTCTCACATTTGTATGCTTATAAGGTGCATGAGCACTAAAGGGCCATATACTACACGTCTGTCCTCCGTGGTCGTAATTAGGTTTTAAAGCTCCACGAGGACACATTTCATCCTTGGGACACACTTCACTGATCGCATTAATGTACTGAAGGACAGGGGGATGATGGAATACAGGAATAGAGAACAAAATAAAAGTAGAATGAAAGAAAGATTTGGGCTTAGTTCTTTCCTCCAGAAGCAGTGCAGAGTCAGTGTTTATCAGATATTAAAGGACTCGTACTCTATGACCCTCATAAATGTTTATGAGAGATGAAAACAGTGATTCTGAGATCTGAATTTTAATATTCCTCCAAAAGCACTTTGGATATGAAAACAAGTGCATTATGCAATACAAATTTGTCAACTGTGACAGGACTCAAGTCCTCTTTCATCAATGCACTCTCACTACAATAGTCGGCCTGCATTACACATGTAACTTACATCATTCCACAAAGAAACTGTGATTCTGTCATCACTGGCCACAAAATGAAACTCAGAGACACTTTCTGCCAGGTATAACGACTTTCCAACTTTAAGCTTGTTGTCATTTTCAAATTACCCGTCAAATTATTTCAAAATACTTCACTCTAGAGGCTACTGAAGTATGAAATTAGGTCATTTTTGTAGATGAAAGGCCTAATCCCATTTCTTATTTTTACAACTTATACTTTTACAAGTGTCACCTTGCTCTTTGGAACTGAGTTATACAGTGTAGCTGTATATAATCCTTCCTTATGAATTTGGAGGACCCATCAAGGGCTTGATACATCATCCAAACACACACACAAAAAGCAGTGTGCTTCAGTACCAGGCTCTTGGTGGTGCTCTGGATGCAGCATTGCCAGTCTGCAGTGATATCAGAGGACTAACTCTTAACACCTAACTCTTCTGTGATTTGAAGCTGAACTCTGAACTTTTATTTTGGCTGATTTGTGTTCAAACTTTCCAGTTCCACCTTGAATTTAGCTTCAGGCGCTAGAACGTAAACTCTTCGCCATTTAAAGGTGGAAGTGGAAATGTATTAGCTAACTACTGAGACCAGCATACTACTAGCATTTTTGATAAGCATGTTATGAAATAAATGATCATAATACACTGAAACTACATTAAACTAAGACAATACAATGCTTATCATACTTTTGAAAGAAGAAAACACACAAGGCATTCATAACCCTCCCTTCATAATTTCCTTTCAAAAGCAATATAGCCATAACACTTTGCGCTAGCTCTCTTACCCAACAAGAACTGAGACACCATCCCTCCCCTAAACAGGGTATAAGGAGTATGGAGGTAGATTCAAGCCAAAACGTGTCGTATTAGTATACTGTGATTTGAAGGTGTACAGTTGAGTGATTGGTGAAGGGGGTGAAATGGGATTGGGCCCAACAGTTCTTTGTGACCCAAATTATATCTGGTTCTTTCAATGCATCTTAGGTACATTCAGATGCATATGAACATACATATATCATCGCTGCCCAATGAAAAACATTCATTCATTATCTGTAACCACTTATCCAGTTCAGGGTCACAGTGGGTCCAGAATTTATCCGGAATTACAAGGTGGGAACACACCCTGGAGGGGGCACCAGTCCTTCGCAGGGTGACACACACACACACACACACACACACATCCACTCAGATATGTGGACACTTTTGAGTCACTTATCCACCTACCAACATGTGTTTTTGGACCATGGGAGGAAACCGGAGCACCCGGAGGAAACCCACGCAGACACAGGGCGAACACACCATACTCCTCACAGACAGTCACCCGGAGTAAACCCACGCAGACACAGGGAGAACACACCACACTCCTCACAGACAGTCACCCAGACGAAACCCATGCAGACACAGGGAGAACACACCACACTCCTCACAGACAGTCACCCGGAGGAAACCCACGCGGACACAGGGAGAACACACCATACTCCTCACAGACAGTCACCTGGAGCGGGACTCAAACCCACAACCTTCAGGTCCCTGGAACTGTGTGACTGCGACACTACCTGCTGCGCCACCGTGTGGCCCTCCAAAAAACATGTATCTCTAAAATAGCAACTTTACAATAGAAGGTAAAAAACCTTTTTAACTTTCAATGGAAGTCAATGTAAGAAGATTTTATTCCATATAATTCTGTAGCATTTCTATTGGTCCATACATCACAGTACTGTTTTTAAAAGATGTAGTAAAAAAATCCACATAAATGGAGATGCATTTTTTTTATTGGACAGCAATGATATGTAATCACACCCAAAACAAACAGATTCACTCAAACTAATGTAAGTCGTCTGAGACACCTTTCAGCCTCATGTTTTGGATGTGTGATCGCATCCGTCACTCCAAGCCACATTCAGGAGTCAAATCCATGCCCTAATATGTCACAGAGCATGAGGAAGCTAATCATGGACAATGTACAGGATTGGTCCCTAAATTAAAATGATTCAAAACAGAATTAAATCTATTAAACAGCAAAAAGAAAAAAAAAGAATAAGATACAACACTCAGCTGGAAAACAAAAAAATGACAACGACAAGGAGTGTATTCACACAAGGGCAGGACGACAAGGAACAGCCTGTGAACACTGTTAATCAGGGCAAGTGAACACTCCCAGATGAAGGACATGACACAGGGCAAGAGAGCAGCAAGGGGCAGAGAACAGAAACAAAAACAAAAGCAGATGACAAGAGGGCTGTTTCTCAAAGCAGGATTTTTCAGTTTAAGCAGGAAGTCAAATCTGTCGAAAAGGAGAAATGCGAAGGAATATTCTTATTGGACAGTCCTCAACTCTGGATATAACTCATAAATCTTGCTTGTGCAACAGCCCCCAGGAACATATGGAGATGTAAATGAGAAAGCAAATCAGACAGAGACAGGAGCGTACAGGGCAGGAGGTAACAGCTGTGTAATAAGAAATGAAGGAATGAAACCACAGCTGTGATTTGGACACATTTACATGAACCTCTTGTCTTTCGTTCCTCTTTGTGTTTGATGAGTGTACGACATTTTGTGAAATCACTGGATGTTACACTAAATCAATGAATTAATCTCTGTTCATTTTAGGCCACGCTGAGTCCTGGATATTAGCTACTGATGAGAAAAAAGATCAACTGGAGCAGAAACAATGCTATCAATTCATGAAAGAAATAAAAATATAATTGAATCTGTGATTAAAGATAAATGACAGTTAATTGCATGGCTTTGGATTAATGCAAGAATAATCATTGCACCAGAGCATCTCTTGTCAATAACAAAACCAGAGTGATCAATCAAAACAGGGCTTTACTTTTTTCAAATGAGAGATGGTAAATGAGTGGAACTCTTCCTGACAGAGCAATGTGAAGGGAGAACTGTGTTTATGCTTTCATCCCATTTAGTGTACTTTCTCATGTAAAAATGCAGTTGAAAAAAACAGATGAAAAAAAAACTCCAGAAATAATCAGCAGCAATTAAAGAGGACATTATATGAAAAGATCACTTGTTGTGATCACAGGGTGTGTTCTCCCTGTGTCTGCGTGGGTTTCCTCTGGGTGACTGTCTGTGAGGAGTGTGGTGTGTTCTCCCTGTGTCTGCGTGGGTTTCCTCCGGGTGACTGTCTGTGAGGAGTTGGTGTGTTCTCCCTGTGTCTGCGTGGGTTTCCTCTGGGTGACTGTCTGTGAGGAGTGTGGTGTGTTTTCCCTGTGTCTGTGTGGTTCCCTCCCACAGTCCAAAAACACACGTTGGTAGGTGGATTGGTGACTCAAAAGTGTCCGTAGGTGTGAGTGTGTGAGTGAATGTGTGAGTGTGTGTTGCCCGGTGAAAGACTTGTGCCCCGTCCAGGGTGTGTTCCTGCCTTGCGCCCAGTGATTCCGAGTGAACTGAATGAGCGGTTACAGATAAGAAATTAATGAAGTAATTAATTAATTTTCTTTTTGTTTAGATCAACTGCTGACAGACATCATTACACACTACATAAAACATTGCAAAATGGTGGGTTCAGAGCCTACCTGGAATCATTGGGCACAAGGCAGGAATACACCCTGGAGGGGGCGCTAGTCTTTCACAGGGCAACACACACAGACACATCTACGGACACTTTTGAGTCGCCAATCCACCGGAGGAAACACACACGGACACAGAGAGAACACACCACACTCCTCACAGACAGTCACCCGGAGGAATCCTACGCAGACACAGGGAGAACACACCACACTCCTCACAGACAGTCACCCGGAGCGAGAGTCACCTCCAGGTCCCTGGAGCTGTGTGACTGCGACACTACATGCTGCGCCATCGTGCCGCCCCTGAACTGAATCAGTGATGGTTTAAATGAGCCTCTTAGGTGAGCTTGTTTTTTGTATTTACTTCCCAGTAATGTAACAGATATTGCTCTGACTCAGGTATCACATCTGAGGGAAGAGTGTACTCATAAACATATAGAGTTGGTGCTTCTGCAGATGCAAGAAATATTACATGTTCCAACAATTATAGGAAATAAGAAAATAGCTCTTATTTCAGTTTATGCCCCTACTCCAAGAAACCAAATTCAACACATATTGAGTTGGTAGTATGAGCAGATATTAATACAGTCATGAATCATGATTTAGATTCATCTGATGACAGTATTCTTTCTGCCAACTGGCTTATAGCATAGAGTCCAAGCAGTGTACGGTTGCATTATGTTTAATAGATTGTTGGCAACATTTTAATCCAGCTATTAGGCAATACACCATTTTGTGTGAGACATAAATATATAGAATAGTTTTGTTTATTTATGTCCAGCAGTCTTTTCCTGGTGGTAGATACAATAAACTTTTGAGCAGTGTAGCTATAGGACCCATATAGGATTGTTTTTCTAAGTCTCTCTCTTATGAATGAAGACATCAGATTATTTGCCAAGTTATTAGCACAAAGTTCTCCTGCTTGACGTCATTCATTCCGACCAATCCTGTTTTAGTAAATCACGCTCAGCAGCTGATGTTACAGAAGTATTACATATTATTCATTCAGCAGATGGTTCCTGAGTCACACTGGGCTATGTATCATCACTGGGTGCCGTACAGGCTCTTGACCGACTTGATTGACTATACTTGTGTTCTATCCTTCAAACATTTTGGATTTTGCACTAGCTTCATTACCATGGGAAATATGCGGTACGCTAACCAATCGGCAATACATCTTTCAGACTTTGCTCACTGTCTTTTCTCCTGGGACAGAGCACCTGTCAGGGGTACATTTTTTCATCCCACCTCTATGCTATATCACTAGAACTACTTGTTCGTAAATTGACTCTAAGCTCACATGACAGAGTAAAGGAGTTTCCGCATTAATCCCCTTATATACAGATGATGTTTTGCTATTTTTAGGAAACCCAATATTTCCTAATACAGGTGCTGGTCATAACATTAGAAGATCATGAAAATTAAGTTGTCATTGATTCTGGTAAATGTTCAGGTTATAAGGAAAATATGTTCGCCCCCTCCCATGGGGTATTTGGCTATACTTTCTCAAGTATTATCCTTTAATATTTGGCATGACAAACAACCTCGAAAAAAGTTACAGTTTGGCTGCACCCAAATGCTCTAATTTCATAGCATTCAGTGGAAGAGACTCTTAAAGGCATCAGTCACTATCTTAATCAAACACTCCAACAGCTGAAAAGCATGAACCGAGATGAGGATATTGCCCTATTCCTGTTGCAAAGTTATTAGATTTTTAGATATTAGGGTTGGGGGGTGTTCAGAAGGTAGATTACATTTTATTTATCCATCCATCCATCCATTATCTGTAACCGCTTATCCAATTTAGGGTCGCGGGGGGTCCAGAGCCTACCTGGAATCATTGGGCGCAAGGCGGGAATACACCCTGGAGGGGACGCCAGTCCTTCACAGGGCAACACAGACACACACACATTCACTCACACACTCACACCTACGGACACTTTCGAGTCGCCAATCCACCTGCAATGTGTGTTTTTGGACCGTTGGAGGAAACCGGAGCACCCGGAGGAAACCCACGCAGACACAGGGAGAACACACCATCTCCTCACAGACAGTCACCCAGAGGAAACCTACGCGGACACAGAGAGAACACACCACACTCCTCACAGACAGTCACCCGGAGGAAACCCACGCAGACACAGGGAGAACACACCATCTCCTCACAGACAGTCACCCGGAGGAAACCCACGCGGACACAGAGAGAACACACCACACTCCTCACAGACAGTCACCCGGAGGAGGGCTTGAACCCACAACCTCCAGGTCCCTGGAGCTGTGTGACTGCAACACTCCTGTGCCACCATACCACCACCCATAGAAGAGATATATTAATGGAGCCTGTGTTCACGGAGTTATATTTTTTAAAAGAACATTCCTTAACCAAACATGCTGTTTCTCATCCACATCTCTGACTTCAATACATCTAACTTCACAGCAGAAAAGGCACCGTCCCTGGTCTGCATCTGGCATCTCTAAAAAGGCAAGGGGAAAAATGGAGAGAAGATGAGAACAGAGAGAGAGAGAGAGAGAGAGTTGTGTCTCATGGAGATAGACAGAGCTGTGTCCAATAGAACAGATGGAGGGCTTAGAGAGAAACTGAAGGACAGGGCGCAGGCCCATTACTCATTAGAGATGGACAGTTTGTACTCACATTGTTATTTTACAGGACCAGTCCTGGACCACCTTTGATCTCTTCACACATGAAAATAAATGTTTTTGGAGTTATTTGTTGTGTTGAGATTATTATGTTGTTGTTGTGTGTTTATGTGTGTGTGGACATTGTGTAGTGAGATGTGTCAGGCAGATGATTGTCTGCTGGGGTGTGGTGCCCCTGGATCTCACTACACAGCAAATCCAAATACCCCATGTTCACTTGCTCCCTTTTGCACTTGTGCAGTTGTTGCAGTATGGCTCAGTCTCATTTACCAATCTCTCTGGCCATTACAATATAGGATCAGCATTTCATTCACTCACTCACTCAATCACTGTCTGTAAGCACTTATATAGTTCAGGTTCCAGAGCCTACCTGGAATTACTGGGCGCAAGCCAGGAACACACCCTGGAGGGGGCACCAGTCCCTTGCAGGGCGACACACACTCGTACATTCACACACACACTCACAGCTATGGACACTTTTGAGCGGCCAATCCACCCACCAACGTGTGTTTTTGGACTGTGGGAGGAAACCAGAGCACCCAGAGGAAACCCACGCAGACACAGGGAGAACACACCACACTCCTCACAGACAGTCACCCGGAGGAAACCCACACAGACACAGGGAGAACACACCACACTCCTCACAGACAGTCACCCGGAGGAAACCCACACAGACACAGGGAGAACACACCACACTCCTCACAGACAGTCACCCAGAGGAAACCCACGCAGACACAGGGAGAACACACCACACTCCTCACAGACAGTCACCCGGAGGAAACCCACACAGACACAGGGAGAACACACCTCACTCCTCAGACATTCACCCGGAGGAAACCCACGCAGACACAGAGAGAACACACCACACTCCTCACAGACAGTCACCCGGAGGAAACCCTCACAGACACAGGGAGAACACACCACACTCCTCACAGACAGTCACCCGGAGGAAACCCACACAGACACAGGGAGAACACACCACACTCCTCACAGACAGTCACCCAGAGGAAACCCACGCAGACACAGGGAGAACACACCACACTCCTCACAGACAGTCACCCGGAGGAAACCCACACAGACACAGGGAGAACACACCTCACTCCTCAGACATTCACCCGGAGGAAACCCACGCAGACACAGAGAGAACACACCACACTCCTCACAGACAGTCACCCGGAGGAAACCCTCACAGGCACAGAGAGAACACACCAAACTTCACTTTATCCATTTCAGGGTTTTAGTTGTGGCTAAAGAGTGTCCTGCCTTGTCAAACTTTAATAAATGATACTGAGTCTGATACTGAGTAACAGCAAACAACTATCAAAGCATGTGACTTGTCAGCAGGAAGTGACGGAAATAAGCCAACTGCCACTTTCTTTTCATTCTGCTACTAACCCAACACCAATAACTAACCCCACACTACAAGCATTAACTGCCCAGATGGGTTATTTCACCTAGCAAGAGCCCTTACAGTCAGGCATCAGGCTGAGGAAGAGCCCTCCCCCTTGCTCAGGGTTCATTTTTGGGACATTGATGCTTTAAGACGATTAAGACTTTGTGGATGATAATAGAGAGTAACAAGCGTGACATTCATTTATCCAAACCCTCCTGCAGGTACCTTCATAATGACACAGCAGAAGAGAGGACCAGAGTGAGACACCTGCTCTAATTATAAGACTTCCCTGCCCTTTTGGCAATCTAAGAGCATACTGAGGGGCTAATGAGGCGAGCTGCTCGTTACACATCTACTGCACAAACCTGAGCCTGGCTTGGAGACGCAGATCAAACATACTTATCACCTGAGTGAAAAACATACAGGACAGACACAAAGGGCCAGAGATACAACAACAGGACGGAGCACAAATGTCGAAGATTAAAGTAGAAGTCTTTATAACATGTGTCCAAATAGTCTAGACCCGTGGCATGCCGAGTACCGACGGTAGTGTAATGTTGTGTGTTCTCTCTGTGTCTGAGTGGGTTTCCTCCGGGTGCTCTGTGAAATGTAAAATTGTAAACAGGCGTGTGTGTGTGTGTGTGTGTGTGTGTGTGTGTAATGGCTCGTTGAGTGTGTGAAACTGTCTAAATGTTTGTCTGTGTGAGTAACTGAGTGAGTGTGTGAAACTGTCCACAGGTGTGAGTGTGAGAGTGACTGAGTGAGTGTGTGAAACTGTTTACAGGTGTGTGTGTGTGTGTGACTGAGTGAGTGTGTGAAACTGTCCACAGGTGTGAGTGTGAGTGTGACTGAGTGAGTGTGTCAAACTGTTTACAGGTGTGTGTGTGTGTGTTTGTGTGTGACTGAGTGAGTGTGTGAAACTGTCCACAGGTGTGAGTGTGAGTGTGACTGAGTGAGTGTGTCAAACTGTTTACAGGTGTGTGTGTGTGTGTGTGACTGAGTGAGTGTGTGAAACTGTCCAAAGGTGTGAGTGTGCGAGTGACTGAGTGAGTGTGTGAAACTGTTTACAGGTGTGTGTGTGTGTGTGTGTGTGTTTGTGTGTGTGTGTGTGTGACTGAGTGAGTGTGTGAAACTGTCCACAGGTGTGAGTGTGAGAGTGACTGAGTGAGTGTGTAAAACTGTTTACAGGTGTGTGTGTGTGTGTGTGTGTGACTGAGTGAGTGTGCTGTACAAAATGCAGCAGTATGATAGGCCTATAACAAACCATAGGCATTAATGCCACATTGGTGTTTCTAATAAACTGGCCTCATATTTCACATTTTGAATGTGAACAGTCACTCCAGAACATATGAGGTCAGAACTGTAATACTGCAGAGGGCTATAAAAGAGAATGGC
The DNA here is from genome assembly GCF_029633855.1 of Hoplias malabaricus. Taxonomy (NCBI): domain Eukaryota; kingdom Metazoa; phylum Chordata; class Actinopteri; order Characiformes; family Erythrinidae; genus Hoplias; species Hoplias malabaricus. The sequence continues at coordinate 39,717,461 of NC_089805.1, forward strand.
AAGGAGATAAAGCCAGAAAGCAGGGAGATAAAGTGATAAACCTTCCCCTGTTCTGCCTGTGAGGGAGAGAGAGAGAGATGGGTGTTGAGAGAGAAATGGGAGAATGAGGGAGAGCATCTGTTCATCGCAGGAAAACAAGTTCAGCTCAGGACAGTGACGGGGGACTAGGCAGCACTTGTCTACCCCAGGCTTCATGAATAAGTGACGTGTCCAGATGAGGTTTTTATTCCCTGTGGGAACCGTTGTGGGATCTCCAGGGCCATGATACAAAACAACTTCCAACAGAGTAAACCCACCTTTCAGTGCGTAAACCTGCTATGGCACAGTGGGCCTCCCAAAATCTGTGGAAGCAATGATAAATTTGAGTCGCTGAGTAATTTCTGTAAGGTGCACTTCTGTGGAATAGCTTTGTGCACATACTCCATTCATCTAATGGATGAGTCAATTAATACAGGAATCTCATCGCGCCAGTAATGACCGAATTCAGTCGCCAAGGTTTGGGTGGTAATGAGAAACAGGTGCTGATTCTTCTCTCTCTCTTTCTCTCTCACTCACTGTCTTCAGAACTGCATCATTTTCTCTCTTTGCCTCTTCAGACTCAGCGGTGGTGCTCCAAGTTCACGAGCAAAAAGCAGTACCACTGCCCACTGGAATCAACACAAAGCCTCCAAAAACGAGGGCAGACTCCATTAGATGTGTTTCCCACCAGAAATAGAGCAAAAGAATCCATAATATCAGACCATCACATCCGTCTGATTACATAAACCTCCCTCTGTGTCAAAGCCTGCGCAAAATCAGAACCCAGGAAAAGTACTGCGAAGCCAAACCTGAATCTGCAGCTCTGACTAATCAAGAGGGTGATCGACCTCCGAGAGAGTGGGCGAGTTCTTCCACTAAAGCTGTTTTGAGTCATTACCGCATCCCCACCGTACAGGAGCAATCAAAAGTTTGGGTGAAATTAATGTAACATACCATCGCTGTTGAAAGAAAAACAAACAGAGCAGGTATGATTTGGGTGGTGGGTCATTCTCACTGCTGCAGTGGCACTGATAAAGTGGCGGTGTGTTCATGTGTTTTGCTGTTACACATGGATCAGACACAGCAGTGCTCCTGGAGTTTTCAGTCACCTCTGATGAAGGACTAGAGGATGACCAACACAAACTGTGCAGCAAGAGATGAGCTCCTGTCTCTGACTTTACATCTACGAGGTGGACCAATGAGGTAAGTGTGTCTAAAAGAGTGAACAGTGAGTAGGCACAGCTTCACTGTTCCGGTAGCGATGCTGTGTCTGACCCAGCCCAGTCTTCTGGTGTGAGAGATTGGGTAGAATAGCTGTATTGGGTAGAAGTTGTGATGCTGTCACTGTTCTTCTACAACATTCATTCATTCATTCATTATCTGTAACCCTTATTCAATTCAGGATCGCAGTGGGTCCAGAGCCTACCTGGAATCATTGGGCACAAGGTGGGAATACACCCTGGAGGGGGCGCCAGTCCTTCACAAGGCCACAAACACACACACACACATATTCACTCACACCTATGGACACTTCTGACCACCAATCCACCTCCCAAAGTGTGTTTTTGGACTGTGGGAGGAAACCGGAGCACCCGGAGGAAACCCACACAGACACAGGGAGAACACACCACACTCCTCACAGACAGTCACCCGGAGGAAACCCACGCAGACGCAGGGAGAACACATCAACTCCTCATAGACAGTCACCCGGAGGAAACCCACACAGACGCAGGGAGAACACATCAACTCCTCATAGACAGTCACCCGGAGGAAACCCACACAGACACAGGGAGAACACACCACACTCCTCACAGACAGTCACCCAGAGGAAACCCACGCAGACACAGGGAGAACACACCAACTCCTCACAGACAGTCACCCGGAGCGGGAATCGAACCCACAACCTCCAGGTCCCTGGAGCTGTGTGACTGCTACACTACCTGCTGGGCCACCGTGCCGCTCTTCTACAACACCGACTATAAAAATATTTTGAGAAAAACACACTGTATGTGCCCAGTATCAAGTGGGAGCTACAAAAGTATAGTACAGCATTAATACAGCAGTTGAACCACATCATCAAACTTTAGATACTGACCTCCCAGAAGATTAGAGGGTGCTATCACAGGAAACGTGGATAAACTCTCTATTAATACCTTTCATTTCAGAACAAGTGTTGTACGAGCAGCTGGCCAAAGTCTTTTGGCACTAGTGTGTTCACTCCAGCTGCTGATGAGGGCTTGTTATTGTGCATCATTGCAGGAGCAGAACGGCCACTACGAAGAGTAGGATTCGAATTTAGGGGGCTGCAGGGATGAGCAATCTCAGCAGTGAGGGTTAGAACAGTTGAAAAAAAAATGGCAAAAGGAGAAATATGGCAGCAGACTCATAGGAGGGAAAAATGGGAAAGAAAAAATATAAAACATATAAAAAAAATCCTCTTTGCTCCTTCAGTCCAGACAGCAAATGTGCTCCCATTTCCCCTAATGAGAACATAGTGGCAGCAGTACAGAGGCTTCAAAGCATGAAAGGACTGTGTGCGTCTGTGTGTGTGTGTGTGTGTGTGTGTGTGTAGGGGGGGCATATGCGTGTTTATTAACACACACAGAAAGATCTCATGCATCACTCATCCATCCATCCCTCTATCTCCCTCACTGCAGACTGCTTCAGAATGAGGGAGGGATTGGAGATAACCTTAAAAAATGGTGGCTGGCAGAGGGACTGAATTTCAGCTTTTACTCTCACACACAAACACACAGCTGAGCTAAAGAAAGACGACCCAAAGAGTCTGTGTCTCAGTCTCAGTGACACAGCGCACAGTAAATATATATACAACGTGCACGTGAGCAACAATCTGTACCCGCAGTACTGTGGAAAACTTTTAAGCACCTGAGAAAATGGGAATAAAAAAATAAACACTTTATCTGAGCAGTAAAAGTTAATGTGCGGAAATAAATGAATAAATAGAAACTAATGCCCTGTGAAGGCTCTCACAGCAAAACCAACTCCGGCAAAAAACGGTGTCCTTTCAAAAGCTCCCCATCTCTTAAGGTGGAACTGAGTGCTTGAGTAAGAAGTCAGCTGTAGCTTATTTGTTACGGAGGTTTATCTTGTCTGTATGTGTTCATTCTGTGTTTGAATTACCACAGAAACTCATTTGTAACTCGAGCTGTTGTAGCACTTTCAGTCCTTGGCTCTTTCACACAGTTGGCAGTATCCCAAATTTGGAGTCAGCTCCTCCTTAAATAATGTAACAGTAACAGTGTTAACCGCCTGTAGCGCAGGTATAGAGCAATATCCTCATCTCTTTTCATTCTTTTCAATGCTCAGAGGTCTCTCCACCGTCCAAACGCTTCCAGGTGTCGTTTCTTGGCCACGGCTGAGACAGAGAGAAACAGAACGACTGACTGAGTTCAGACTGAGACCCTTAGTTTGTTTCCCCTTTTGCAGAGCCAGGGCTATGTAAGGTAATGGAGCTTTTTTTTCAGCATGAAAACAGGTCAGAGAGCTAGCAAACGGTAAGGAAATATTCTCTGAGATTTATAAAACAGTGTTTTAGATTAAAATTACAATTTAATGATGTTAAGTCGAGTGTTGTTGAATAAACAAGCTCATACAATTAAGGAGAATATATGGAAACAAACTGTACTTCTCACTCACTCCCCACATCCTTTCAGACCCACAGTGATCTCAAAAGAAAAGGATCTGCAGATGTGCCTGTCGACCTGCAGTGGGGGAAATGGAGCTTGATTTTCTCCTGTTTATAAAGATTTAAAGCTTTGAGTATTGTGTATGTGCTAGAGACACGTTTACTGTTCTACATCTCATTGTGATTCTTTAATATTTTTAGTCCACAACTGAAGGCTATCAATTTAGTAACAGGGTCTGGATACTGTTGGACATGTGTGTGTGTGTATATATAGCAGGCATTAGCCAGAGGCAGGTAGCAGTGAGAGTGCACTGTTCTCTGTCAGTGTGCAGAGGCTCAGGCCGGATTCCTGCTGCTCTGAGCAGTGGCCTGAATAACCAGTGGAGACAGAAAAGAATGAGAGCAGTAAAAGAATGAGAGCAATAACCAGGATCACTCACAGAGAGCTGTGCTTTTTGCCTACTGCACATTTCTGTAAATTATTCTCCTGCAAGCTGATCGACCAGCAGCTCACTCTCATCCCTGAACAACACAGGGACGTGTGTGTGTGTGTGTGTGTGTGTGAATGATGGATTTTAAATGCTAATATTTCTACTTTTTTGTGTATTTCTGAGAAACCCTATTTTCTTTTCACTCACTTATAACTTATAAAAGTTTAGTAAATTCAGTTCTGTATTAATTTTTTGATATTGATCAGCCATAACATTTAAACCAATTGCAGCTGAAGAGAACGTGGTGTGGCATGTAGGGCGGCACGGTGGTGCAGCAGGTAGTGTCACAGACACACAGCTCCAGGGACCTGGAGGTTGTGAGTTTGAATTCCGCTCCGGGTGACTGTCTGTGAGGAGTGTGGTGTGTTCTCTCTGTGTCTGTGTGGGTTTCCTCTGTGTGACTGTCTGTGAGGAGTGTGGTGTGTTCTCTCTGTGTCTGTGTGGGTTTCCTCCGGGTGACTGTCTGTGAGGAGTGTGGTGTGTTCTCCCTGTGTCTGCATGGGTTTCCTCCGGGTGATTGTCTGTGAGGAGTGTGGTGTGTTCTCTCTGTGTCTGTGTGGGTTTCCTCCGGGTGACTGTCTGTGAGGAGTGTGGTGTGTTCTCCCTGTGTCTGCATGGGTTTCCTCTGGGTGATTGTCTGTGAGGAATGTAGTGTGTTCTCCCTGTGTCCGCGTGGGTTTCCTCCACAGTCACCCGGAGGAAAAACTCAGACATAGGGAGAACACACCACACTCCTCACAGACAGTCACCCGGAGGAAACCCATGCAGACACAGGGAGAACACACCACACTCCTCACAGACAGTCACCCGGAGCAGGATTTGAACCCACAACTTCCAGGTCCTTGGAGCTGTGTGACTGCAAAACTACCTGCTGCACCATCTTAAAACCTATTTGTACACCTTATATTAGATAGCAACTAAGCAGTCAAGTTCCTGAAAATAATGTGTTGAAAGCAAGAAAAATGGGTGAGATTAAGGAACTTAGTAAGTACCTTTTAGGGTGTTCCTGGTGTGCAGTGGTTAGTGTCTGCCAAAAGAGGTTCAAGGAAGGATAACAGTTATATCTGCAACAGAACTTTTTCAGCAGTGTATGCTGCAGTAGCTCTTCTCTGGGATCAGAACAGACGGGCAGGCCTTCGCTTCACACTCACACATCAGTGAGCCTTAGGCGCCCATGACCCTGTCGTCACTTTAGTGCTTGTCCTTCCTTGGGAAAGTCAAAGTGGCCTCAAACAGGAAGTGTATGAGCCTTTATAAAATCACGTACAACCAGCAGGTTCCCTGTTCAGAATCTGTTCTCTGACTGCTGTGTTTTTGGCCTTGAATAGCATAAAGATGTCCACTTTTCCTCGGTCAGAGAGCTGGAAAACAAGCACAGCGGCTCAGATTGAACTCACACACACATACACACACACACACACATGTATAAATACACACACCTTCACACAAACAAAGAGCATGGACGTGAATGATAACAAAGTCAATAGAACATGCTGCCGGAGCGCCTTTCCCTTTCATCGTCAGGGACAGAAGTGTGACACACACACACACACACACACACACACAGTGCAGATAAAGCCTCACAGCTGATGTCTGCTGTCACTGGGAGTGCCGCAGTTATTCATCAGTTCCTTTCCTTTTTTCCCCTCTCTCTCTTGTTCTCTCTCTCTCTCTCTCTCTCTCTCTCTCTCTCTCTCTCTCTCTCTCTCTCTCTCTCTCTCTCTCTCTCTCTCGCCCACAGCCCCTCAATCCCAGACTCAACAGTAAAGGTGCATTTCATTGAAGACAGTCTATACCTGTAGGACTGTAAGCCACAGGGATTACACAGCTCTGTAAAATCACTCAGCTAATGCCCGTCAGAATTATACCACCCTAGAACGTCCCACAACACACCGCTGATGTCATACACCTGGGCACAGAGATTTAATTCACACAGTCATAACCGGAGAGATCATATTTGAGAGTTTAGAATACAATACCTTTGCAGCAGAGGAAGTTATGTTACTGCAAATGTGATATCTTACAGTGCTTTACCACTACATTGTATCTACTCGACTCAGCTTGTCTTTCTGTTTGTTTGTTTGTTCATTTTTCCAAACTTAATACTTGGAACCGGGTACTTTTTTAGGGACTGATGTGCGGAGCCTGTTCTCAAAACTACAACAATAACAATAACAACAACATGTGAATTCAAAATGAGTAGACAGCGCTTAACATTACTGTCACTGTTGTGGTGGTTTCCAAAGCCCTCTGTTCCCATCAGTGATGGTGTTTTGCACCCCTCCAGGGTGTATTCCCACCTTGCGCCCAATGATTCCAGGTAGGCTCTGGACCCACTGCGACCATGAACTGGGTAAGCGGTTACATATAATGAATGAATGAATGTTAATGTGTAACTCATATGAGCAATCAACATATCACTAAATAAGATAAACACGGCTTTGTCTTTGGATTTACTTTCTTTAATTCGGTACATATGTCATGAGGCTAATGTGGTTAATAACTGATTCAAACATAGGCCTACTTGGGTTCAAGTCTCAGCCTGGACAGGAACGTAATGCTAAACCAGTAAGTCCTTGGACCAGATTAAAAATGGTATGGTTCTCTATATGAAAGCATCAGCCAGAAGCCAAAATTAAAACATATATATTTGCTGGAGACTGGTGTGGTTTTCTCTAATAGTCAGCTGTCTCTGACAGGTCAGACCCTCAATTCTGAAAGGTCCAAGAGCTGCGATGTCCTATGATTTGAGGAATCGAACTTAACCTGCTCTGGAGCAACTTAGGTGTTCGGTTGCCATGGTGATATGCCCTGGTATGAAGTGATCCACCATTAGGAGACAGAAGCAGTCAGAGTTACATCAAACCGCTCGGCTGAAAACCCCAGCACCGTTCAGCGTGTATTCCGTGCCGGTCTGGGGCTTGTTTAGCTGGTCACACAGACGGGTCATGCTGGTTGACACAGGTATCAGCTTCCAGAACATTAAATATATTTGTTTGCTAAAAGAATGTACAGTAGAGTACGCAGTGTTTGCCAATGAGTATGAAACATCACACACATACACATTCATCCACACACATTTCCATAAACATCCAGTCATCCACATTCATCCACACACATCCACATCCGTCAGCTCCTGATCCACAGTGTGTGACATTTATAAATATGCATTAGAGCCCACACAGCAGCTCCACCACACTCAAAAAGGTCCTCCATCAGCAAGCTCATGCAAGCGCTCCTCCGCCCCTTTCAATTTCTCTCTCTCTCTCTCTCTCTCTCTCTCTTTTTCTCCACCCACACTTGAACACAGAAGCAGCACAACTCTCACTTCACAGGAAGAGCCTCGTTTCATTGGCTATATTTTTTTTACATTAGAGACGATTTTCACAGAGAGGGAGGGAATGTAAGAGGGATATAAAGAGAGACAGAAAGAGAGTAAGAGAGTGAGCGCGTGTGAGAGAGACAGAGGAGACAGCGTGATACAGGAAGTGAGCAAACAGAGATACAGAGAGGAAAAAGAAAGGGAGAGAGACGAACGGAGGGAGAGAGATAAAGAAAAAGATGACTATGTCATGAATGAAATGAGCAAATGTCTTATTCTGTTTATACAATAATATCTTATCATTACAACTTTTTTTCTAATTGATTGATTAATTACTTTTTTTCTCTCTGTGTCTGCGTGGGTTTCCTCCGGGTGACTGTCTGTGAGGAGTGTGGTGTGTTCTCCCTGTGTCTGTGTGGGTTTCCTCCGGGTGACTGTCTGTGAGGAGTGTGGTGTGTTCTCCCTGTGTCTGTGTGGGTTTCCTCCGGGGGATTGTCTGTGAGGAGTGTGGTGTGTTCTCCCTGTGTCTGTGTGGGTTTCCTCCGGGTGACTGTCTGTGAGGAGTGTGGTGTGTTCTCCCTGTGTCTGCGTGGGTTTCCTCCGGGTGACTGTCTGTGGGGAGTGTGGTGTGTTCTCCCTGTGTCTGTGAGGGTTTCCTCCTGGTTACTGTCTGTGAGGAGTGCGGTGTGTTCTCCCTGTGTCTGTGTGGGTTTCCTCCGGGTGACTGTCTGTAAGGTGTGTGGTGTGTTCTCCCTGTGTCTGTGTGGGTTTCCTCCTGGTGACTGTCTGTGTAGAGTGCGGTGTGTTCTCCCTGTGTCTGCGTGGGTTTCCTCCGGGTGACTGTCTGTGAGGAGTGTGGTGTGTTCTCTCTGTGTCTGTGTGGGTTTCCTCCGGATGACTGTCTGTGAGGAGTGTGGTGTGTTCTCCCTTTGTCTGTGAGGGTTTCCTCTGGGTGACTGTCTGTGAGGAGTGTGGTGTGTTCTCCCTGTGTCTGTGAGGGTTTCCTCCAGCTGAGTGTCTGTGAGGAGTGTGGTGTGTTCTCCCTTTGTCTGTGAGGGTTTCCTCCGGGTGACTGTCTGTGAGGAGTGTGGTGTGTTCTCCCTGTGTCTGTGTGGGTTTCCTCCGGGGGATTGTCTGTGAGGAGTGTGGTGTGTTCTCCCTGTGTCTGTGTGGGTTTCCTCCGGGTGACTGTCTGTGAGGAGTGTGGTGTGTTCTCCCTGTGTCTGCGTGGGTTTCCTCCGGGTGACTGTCTGTGAGGAGTGTGGTGTGTTCTCCCTGTGTCTGTGAGGGTTTCCTCCTGGTTACTGTCTGTGAGGAGTGCGGTGTGTTCTCCCTGTGTCTGTGTGGGTTTCCTCCGGGTGACTGTCTGTAAGGTGTGTGGTGTGTTCTCCCTGTGTCTGCGTGGGTTTCCTCCTGGTGACTGTCTGTGTAGAGTGCGGTGTGTTCTCCCTGTGTCTGCGTGGGTTTCCTCCGGGTGACTGTCTGTGAGGAGTGTGGTGTGTTCTCTCTGTGTCTGTGTGGGTTTCCTCCGGATGACTGTCTGTGAGGAGTGTGGTGTGTTCTCCCTGTGTCTGCGTGGGTTTCCTCCGGATGACTGTCTGTGAGGAGTGTGGTGTGTTCTCCCTGTGTCTGCGTGGGTTTCCTCCGGGTGACTGTCTGTGAGGAGTGTGGTGTGTTCTCCCTTTGTCTGTGAGGGTTTCCTCTGGGTGACTGTCTGTGAGGAGTGTGGTGTGTTCTCCCTGTGTCCGTGTGGGTTTCCTCCCACTGTCCAAAAACACATGGTGGTAGGTCGATTGGCGACTCGAAAGTGTCCGTAGGTATGAGTTTGTGAATGAATGTGTGAGTGTGTGTCTCCCTGTAAAGGCCTGGTGCCCTTGTGTGGTCACCATGAGAAAGTGGAGGGATGCAATCTTCCCACACAAGTTAAACATGTTTCAAATGTTTGAAAACACTCTCAGAATTGAGGAAATTTATATCAGAGAAGGGCACAGTGCCCCCCTTGATGCTAAATATGTAACAGCATTTCAACACCTAACACCCCAGTACTCCCACCAGAGAGAGAGAGAGAGAGAGAGAGAGGTACCGGATGTAAAATGGTTCAGGAAAGTGCTGATGGTGTGTGTGGAGCTCTGAAGGCTGTAATGTGGTGAAATTGCCTCTGAAATAAATCCACTGAACTCTGAACAGCTTCAAGTTCCAAAGAAAAAGAAAAGAAAGTGTGTGCAGCAAAGCATGAACATTACCATTACTTCTCCAGCTTTACAGACCTCGCTGACTACTGCAGAGAGTCCAGGACTGATGTCGCGCAGCACAGCGTCTCTCCACAGCTTCAGACTGACAGCTGGACGACTGATCGGTCAATACACAGCCCGGTGCTTCGTACAGTAGCACATACATTCAGTGGGAGATATAAGACCACATGAAGACAACAGTAAAAAAAAAGAAAAGAAAATAAGGTGCAAGTATAAAGAGGGGAGAGAAAAAGGGACAAGAGTGAAAGAGAAAATGATAAAAGTATCGGAACGAAAAGTAGAAAACAGGAAGGTATGGATGAGGAAAAGAAAGAAAAAGAATGAATAAATAGTGTGATGAGCAGAGGGAGAGATAGAAAAGGAAAGACAAAAGTTAATATAAAAGTGGGGAGAAGATAAAAGGGAAAGAGAAAGATACAGAGAGAGATAAAGGGGGAGGGGCATTATTAACAGTTCATTTAATTCATTGATGTATCTTGTAACTTTCATGCTAATAATGTACTGTTGAAATACACTGAGAAAGGAGAGCGAAAGAGAGAGAAAGAGAGAGAGAGAGAGAGAGAGAGAGAGAGAGAGAGAGAGAGGGAGAGGGGGAGAGGGAGAGGGAGAGAGAGAGAGAGAGAGAGAGAGAGAGAGAGAGAGAGAGAGAGAGAGAGAAAGAGAGAGAGGGAGAGGGAGAGGGAGAGAGGGAGAGGGAGAGGGAGAGAGAGAGAGAGAGAGAGAGAGACCGACATGATATTTCTCCCTCCTAAATACTCATGAATAGAAATGAGAGGAGACATGGGAAAACGCCGGCAGCACAGGAACACAATTTAAAATTCCTGGGAAGTATTCAGAGTGTCCTGGGGCCTTTCCAGCTAATTAAAGTGCACCAGGAGTTGGAGTCGGACTTTCAGACATCCCCTTAACACACACACACACACACACACACACACACAACCAAGAGGAGAAACTGTTCTGCTGAGGGTCAAGATTGCTTAACAGTGTGAGCTCGTCAACTACACCCTGACTCAACAAAAAAATAAAAAATAAAAAATCCTAAGACACTACATTCTTTTTATTTTATTTCATTGTCCTTGGGAGAATAAAATTGCTTTTATTTTTTAATGCATTTTCTAATGCATTACAGCTCCCAAAGGCTAAAAGACGACAAGCCCTGAACAACGCGTGACCCACTGCTCAACTCAGGTCTTTCCTGTGTGTGATATGATGAAAAATCTGAAGCTCATCCAGCATTTCTCCTGAAATCAAGGGGATTAACAGGGTTTTGGGCCCCTTTTCATTGCATGCTGTACTCATCTGGGAATCATAGACTCAACTCCAGAGAACACAGCTCCACTGCTCCACAGATCCCATGGTGACCTCTGGCCTATGGCGTGGGTAATTCCTCTCTGTGGAGATCATACAAACTGCGTGTTTGAACACAGTGTGTACATGGGGTGTTCAAGCTTAATATACAGAGTCCAGTGTGAAACACACACAAGCGTGTCATGTGTGGAGTTCCCTGCCCAACTGGCCTCTGAATGTTCCCGCGCCCACTCACAGGCTGGGTAAATATTTACGGGACAAATGGAGCTCGTGGTCCATCTGTGCTGAAGTTCCGGCCGCCTGTATTCTTAGCCAAGTGTTTGCCTCCCAATCTGGACACCGCACTGGACCAAACAAGAGCAAACAAGGGATTAAATTCTCTCATCAGTCCATGCATGTAAACGTTTGTGAGGTCCATGTCATGAGTGTGTATGGTACAGGTGTGTGTTGTATCTGTATGTATATATGTAAAGGGTACAGTTATTAAAAGCCTAAGGGTTCCAATCATGGGGTCCAGTCGTGGAGAAGAGGGCTTAGGACTGAAAGGTCGCTGGGACAATTCCCACGACCAACAGGAGAACTGGGGGCAGTGGGGGTGAAGAAACAGCACTGTCCTCTTCCCACACTCATGGCTGAGGGGCTCTAGAGCAAGGCACTGAACCCACAACTGCTCCCAGGGGATGGCGGCCCGCCGCTCTGGGTGTGTGCTCACAGCCCCTAGTGCACGTTTGAATTATTTTCAGCGGTGGACCACTCACAAGTAAGTGGACAATAAACACTGACCATTGATGAATGGTAGGCAGAGCTCATTAAAGGAACAATATGCAATATTTTTACCTTAAAATTACAGCTTCAAAATCATAGTGATGATCCACTGACCTGTAATATGGAAAACAGAGCCTCTGTCCTTGCTAATCTGGGCTCAGCACTGCATTAACTGCACTATGTAACTTTTGGATGCAGGTAGGAAACTACGCACCTCCCCAGTGATTTTAATACAGTGCTGAAAAATGAATTATACCAGGGGGAGCCCCAGGAGCAAAACACATAGAATTCCTTTAAGAGGACACAGAGTTATAGCTGTTTCTAACCAAGTCTACAGTGATACACTTACCAAGCAATTGAGTGTATTTACTGGTAAATAACTGCAGTTTTGGAGGTTAATTAGACTCTTTCTATAAAAATGTGTGGAACAAAGCCAAACAGAGCTGGTGAAATATGTTCGTTCTCAGGGACTGCACCCTCAGCAGCACTGTATTCTTCTGTGTGCCCTTGTCGGTGCTGAGGCAAAAAGATGACGTCAGTTTCAGGGTCATTTACCAACTTCTTCTAGCACCTTCTCTCCGTTCTTGTCAGGAGGATGGGCTCTCCTTCAGTAGCCAATGCCAAGTTTGCATTCCTGGAGCACTTTAGCAAATTCACTACCCACCACCAATCACCCTGTGATACCAGAGAGGAGGAATAGAGACAGAAGGGAAATGCGAGTCTATGTCAGTCTTTGGCAGAGCTTCTTAAACTTTAAAGATTCCTCTATGATTCAGTTCCGCACTGAGTGGTTAATGAACCAGTTTGAACCAATCAATGCTGTCCAAAAAATAGCCCCAAATCTTGCTCTTTACATTGTGTAGAAGTTTCACAATAAAGGCTAAAAATCAAAAGAAATGCTATAAAATGCTTTAAAATAATATCTCCAAAACTTTAAAGGAACACTAGGTAATACTTTTACCTTAAAATGACAGCTTCAGAATCATTGTGATGCTTCACTGACCTGTCACAGGGAGAACAGAGCCTCTGTCATTGCCACGCTGGGCTCAGCATTGCAGAAACTGCCCTATGTAACATTTGGGGGAGGGTAGGACCAGGGATTTTGCTCCTCAATGCTGTGCACTCAGGTCCTGGTGAACAATGGCTCATAGTCATTTAATGGAACAGGCACTGACACCTGTAAATCTGAACAACGCTGTTTAGACAGGGGTGGAACTGTGCTGTGGTATTTGGTCCTTGTGGTATGTTGACCAAATCAGAACTGTGTTAACTGTGTAATATGTCCAGTTTAAAGTAACACTATGTGTTTTTACTTTACAATTACAGCTTCAAAACCACTGTGACGCTTCACTGACCACTCTGGACTCAGCACTCTAGAAACTGCACTATGTAACATTTTCCTAACACTCCTCCTTTTCTCTTGATTTCAGAACAGTGCCCGTGCTGTAAAAGTGTATTACACTCTGCAACTGAAGGTGGGGTCCAGGAGCAAAAATACCACATCTTACATAGTGTTGCTTTAAAGAGGTTCAGTTTTACGAGATACTGGACCTTTCATGTGACTAACTGAATAAGAATAATAGCAATAATCTTAAGAGTCAAGGCCTGGCAGGTCATAGAGAGAGTTTAGAGGGATTTTGATGAATAGGGGATTGACAGTGTTTTGAGTGTGTAAGGGCTGAATGTGTGTTGCTGTGTTATCAGTGATGCTGCAGAACAGTGCGGCCTGGAGAAAAGACTGCATACACGTGGCATTCTCTCTCTCACTCTCTCTCTCTCTTTCAGAATGTCAGCTCTCTCAACCTTGAAAAATCCATCCTCGTCCATCCGTCTTTCCCTCCGAGTGCCTATTTCTATCTCTCCCTAGTTCTGTCTTCTCTCTCGCTGTCCCGGAGTGCGTTCATTCCTCTTCCTTTCACTTCTCTGTCATGCTCGGTTGCATTCGTCAGAATGTTTCTGGAGGTCATTCTCTCTTTTTAATGAGCATTAGCGGGTTTGGGAGGGAAACCGAACAGGCAGCAAGTGACAGGAAACAATGAGCAACTGGAAATACATTAGAATTTAAAAAAAAAAAAGATCTGATTAAACCGCTCATATGCACAAAGACTTTTTTAGCAGAAAATGGAATAAAACACAACAATACCACCTGGTGATTCAATCTAATGCCAAGAGGTGATTCTAAAACTGTTTGCAAACTTGTGTTACTTTTCACATACAGAAAAAAATGATTGCTCAAAGTTGCTCATTAATGGCTCACTGGTGATTCATTAGAAACTTCAGTCCAGACACCAGTGTTGAATGGCATAGTACATTTACGGTCTTGGTTGAGAAACGATTGCTCTCTATGTTTAGCTCAGTCTCAAAAAGCATGAGTGTTATTATCTCAGCGAATCTGAGTACTGTGTGAGACTTCACTGAGATCTCCACTAAAACACAACAATACCACCTGGTGATTCAACCTGAGGCCAAGAGGTGATTCTAAAATTGTTTGCAAACTTGTGTTACTTTTCACATAGAGAAAAAAATGATTGCTCAAAGTTGCTCATTAATGGCTCACTGGTGATTCATTAGAAACTTCAGTCCAGACACCAGTGTTGAATGGCATAGTACATTTACGGTCTTGGTTGAGAAACGATTTCTTTCTATGTTTACCTCAGTCTCAAAAAGCATGAGTGTTATTATCTCAGCGAATCTGAACACTGCATGATACTTCAGTGAGATCTCCACTAAAACACAACAAGAAACACATATGTGAGATTCCTTCTAAAATCTGCTTCGTCTCACCATCTGACCTCATTATTGTCAGTATGAGGAGCTACTGAGATATTTGCGAGATCTGTTGCTTGTTTGTCTTTGCTTTGGCTTCAGATCTATGACATTAAATAGTATTTAAATGTAGCAGCTGGTGATTAAAAAGTGCAGTTCAGATTGTGTACAGCATTGCTCTACTGATTAGCCTGTAACTTTAATCAGGTCATCAGTAATCAGAAAGTCAGAATGCTCTGAAAGCAATGTTCCTGTCATTAGCGTAGCTACTCCGGGAGAAACGGCAAACCGTGACCAGAATAAATCATAGTGTTAACAAGAAAATCGATGCATGATCAAAGTGTGCTATTACAATGTGTTAAAGTCTAAATCTTTGAGAAGCTTTTAGCATTTTTCAACATTGCTGACTGAAAGGCTGTAAAAGGCTACTTAC
Source organism: Hoplias malabaricus (assembly GCF_029633855.1). NCBI lineage: Eukaryota > Metazoa > Chordata > Actinopteri > Characiformes > Erythrinidae > Hoplias > Hoplias malabaricus. The sequence continues at coordinate 39,732,462 of NC_089805.1, forward strand.
ACAGTGTTTCATGATTATTTTTAAGCATAATGCATTGTGCAAGTAATTGCAGGCAATTTGAAAAGAATCAAATTCAGAGTCTTTTTTCCAGTTCACTAAAAGAAGGTTCATGAAGTCTGTTAGAGACTGGAAAAGTAGCAAATATGATCTACCACTTACCCCAAGTGCAGGAGATTAGCAAAGATATTTTGAGTTCAAATTTTGCTTCTGTAACCTAGCACTGTTGCTACCATGCTAATGTTGCTAACCAACACTGTTGGTCAATAGTCACCTAAATAACCTTTGTAAATCCATGCCTAGAGGCTTCTCTGAACTCACTCAAACCACATCCAGGCAATTGGTACATGTGTTAAACTCACATTTGGCAAAGGGCATGGGGAGTGTAGGATCAAGTGCAGCTGCTCCAGATGAGAGTTGCCTGAAATCATGGGGGCGAGCTGGCATAACTAATGCCTTGTTTGATGTCTTGTTGGATAAACTGACAGAATTGTTATGTATGGTTTATGTGAATTAACAGAGTTAGTGACTATAATATTTACATCTCTAGGCTGACATGAGTAGCACACACAAAATGTAGAAAACTGCCGAACATAATTCTTGATATATTCAATTGTAATTGAAGAGTCTATAGCTGGACAGGCCGGGATCTTAATAAATCATTTAGCCCTCTGTGTGTTTAATGGCAAGATAATGTTTCAGTAATTAGTGACAGCAAAACAAACCATAATTCAATTTTTAAAAACTCTGACGTAATATTGTGAAAGCAATCCAGTGGTGACACTGATTCAGCTGATGCCGTCTGGTCGGCTCAGATAGATCTGATTAGTTGATTTATTTCCTGACACACTATATGCCCAAAAGTTTGTAGACACCGCTTAAATTTAGTGAATCCATCTACATCAATACATTTACCTACGCCCTCATAAACCCTGTAGTGGTACTCTCAAGGGTACATCTTAAGAAACTTTAAATAGGGACATTTTAATTAAGCAATAGTTGTGCTGTTATACTGAAAGCCGGCACATTGGCGCAGCAGGTAGTGTCGCAGTCACACAGCTCCAGGAACCTGGAGGTTGTGGGTTTGTGATTCCCGCTCCGGGTGACTGTCTGTGAGGAGTTGGTGTGTTCTCCCTGTGTCTGCATGGGTTTCCTCCGGGTGCTCCGGTTTCCTCCCACATTCCAAAAACACACGTTAGTAGATGGATTGGTGACTCAAAAGTGTCTGTATGTGTGAGTGTGTGTGTTGCCCTGTGAAGGACTGGCGCCCCCTCCAGGGTGTATTCCCGCCTTGCGCCCAATGATTCCAGGTAGGCTCTGGACCCACCGCGACCCTGAACTGGATAAGCAGTTACAGATAATGAATGAATGAATGAATGTTATACTGAATATAATATAACTGAATGTGTGCTGATATTCAGGAGCATCACAACGTTGAGTGTAACAGTTCGACTAGCACAATTATTAACAGTAATAAACCACAACAGGTTACGATTTGTATATATAATAAATCATTAGGCACCATCCATACAAATACCTTGACAACTGGAATGGGACTGGATTATTGCCAAGCAACATAAAACATTTTCCTGCACGCTAGCTTGCTACTTTGTGTAGGTTCACATTACCACAGAACAGCTGCTTTGTTTCATAAATATGTTTTTGTATAACAATTTAAATCTGTCCAAAACCCAAGGTAGATGCTGCTGCTGTAGAAGCCTACTTTTAAGCACCCTCTCACGTGCTATTGCTAAAAGTCCCAATGTTATACTCTATATCAACACTCATGGAATGTCCAGTCATGTTATTTGGAGCTGGTTGGAACTAATTGTTGTATAACTTTTGATATTTAACTATTAATGTCATTTCTTGTGTCCCATTTTAACACAGATTTTTTATTAAATATAGTTCTATTATAAAAATATACACCATTCCTTCTGAAAAGGATAATGCGCTTCCCTGTAAGGAAAACTACTGCTGAGCCTTTGAGTACATCATGTATATATTTAATGAAGAAAATGTATCTGTACAGGCCCTTTATTTTCTGACACTATGGACACTGACATTTAAATGTACACACACAGCTGCCATGCACTTCTTAGAAATTTATGAAATGGGAAAATGTGGTGCCTAGGTCTCAACGCTCATAACCAAGTATGGGTTGGAGGGGTATAAAGGCCCCAGCATAGGTCTGGGAACAGTGGACTGATGTTTGATTTTGGATTAATGTGGGCTGATATTAAGACACAGCATCCCAAAATATATTGGAGGTACATGGGCTGCAGTTAATGATGCTTGTTTTTGTCAAAGGAAAGATATGATAATGAAGCTAACACTTGAAAAAATGTAAATGGAAACTTACACCTAACTAAAAGGAGATTAAAGACCATAACTGAATCATAAACCTAGCATTCAAACAGCTGCATCATATCTTTTTGCACAGATTTTTATTTATTTATTATTCTTTTTTTTTCTTCTGAAAAAGTGTGTCCCCAGTGTTTAAGAACATAAATGCCAGACAGAAGGAGATAGCTTTGATACCTGTGGAGTGTGCAAGTATGGTTGTTGTATTGCTCCATTAAATGATTAGATCTGGTCTTTTCATCTTTCCTCTCTCTAAAATATGCTTCACTATGTGAAAACAGACAAAAGGACAAGCACAGTAAAGAATGAACGGACAATTAAATATATAACAAACCTGAATTCAAATCAATCTAATGGACAGAGTTTTGAAAGGCATATTTGGACCTGGTTAATCAAAGAGAGAAACGGCACCCTACAGTAAGACTCACTGGACAAGGCACGGCTCCTGGACACTTCAAACACTGTGAGTGACTATGAAATATAATGGTCATCAGGCTACTCTTCAATATTCATGGCAGCTCTTTGGTGTTCTTAATTAATTCCTCTTTGAATGTGTGAAATTCTCTAAAGTGCATGAATCATCTGAAGCACCTTCAGGAAGTGACTTGGAAGTGATTTATGAGGTTAATGAAAGAAAAGACCTAGAATCGTATGATTTATTTCAGTCTCAGAAAAAAAATAAAACAAATATCACAACCTTTCTCTAATTCTCACAGAAGAGACCAAAGAACCTTCAGAAAATAGTAAATGCATTGAATATAATATAATTCTCCTATCATTTTGTTCATTTTAAAATTATATTTGTTTATAATGTCGGAGTAGGTTTATGCATCAATACGATTTTTTGAAAACTGTTGTTTTTTTATTATTTATAATCATTTATATTCTTGATAGTTTGATAATTGTTGGTCATTTATACAAGGTTGTTGACCGTTGTAATGTAATAATACAAACATGCACAAAAATAAACATACACAGTGTTTAAATAAAGGTGAATAAAAGATACAAATAAAATAAATTCTCATTAAATTCTCATTTAAAGGAACAGCAGCTGAAACCACTGAAGTCGTTTTGAACAGGGCTGTTTACACAGGGGAAAAGTGCTGCTCTGTTGTTTGATGCGAAAGCATGCGACAGGTGTTTAATTAAGACCCCAGAACTGTGTTAACTTTTGAAAAATGTGTATAACACTTCCCCTTTAATGTTTTAAACATGAGATCTGATAAACATTTGATTGTGTATTATGTTTATTCTTTTTTCTTTAAGTTCAATATATTATTCTTACACCCAAGCATATGATACATTACACAGTCTTTTCAGTGATGCATAAAACGTCTTTATTTTCTGCACATTCTTCACCAAGAGGATGACACCAGTCAGCATCTTGACTGTTGTATATTTCCCAAAAGCAGGTAATGTGATATATACCAATGTGAACCTATTCAAAATAAGCTGAAAAAAAGGTGGGCTCTGGCAAATTTAGATATTAAAAGGTTAAAAAATTATTAAAAGCACACTGCAAAATGACAAGAGTTTTCATAATGCTTTTTGACAGTGAGACTGACCCACTTTTACGATGTTTGCATTCATTCATTCATTGTCTGAAACTGCTTATCCGGTCCAGGGTCATGATGGGTCCGTAGCCTACCCGGAATCACTGGGCACAAGGCAGGAACCCTATAGGGGGCGCCAGTTCTTCACAAGGTGACACACACTCACACATTGACTCACATTCTCACACCTATGAACACTTTTGAGTCGCCAATCCACCAACCAACGTGTGTTTTTGGACTGTGGGAGGAAACAGGAGCACCCGGAGGAAACCCACACAGACACAGGGAGAACACACCACACTCCTCACAGACAGTCACCCGGAGGAAACCCACGCAGACACAGGGAGAACACACCACACTCCTCACAGACAGTCACCCGGAGGAAACCCATGCAGACACAAGGAGAACACACCACACTCCTCACAGACAGTCACCCGGAGGAAACCCATGCAGACACAGGAAAAACACACCAAACTCCTCAAGACCCAGAGTGGGACTTGAACCCACAACCTCCCTGAAGTTGTGTGACTGACACGACCTGCTGCACCACCGTGCCGCCCCCAGTGTTTACATGCTACAAATAAAACAAGTATGGATTTTTCCTTTTTCTTTGATGAGGGCCCTTTAAGATGTTATATAAAGTGAATGATTTAAATTTCAAAGAGAATATTACATAATGTTTATACAAGTTTTTTCTATTGCTTGATCATATCTGTGATATTTTTGTGCGTTAAGAAAACCACAAGCCTGCAGTGTCACCTGGAAACATCACTAAGTCAACTTTTCCAGAACACTGAGTGCTAATTAGCTGAAAAGCATTAGTGTGGGACTGGATGCATCAAACAGATGTGTTGTTGAGTTAAATTCATCTCTATAAGATTCCTGCTTGCTGTAATTACCTTCAACTTCCCTCTGGTCATCAATTAAAGCCATAAAACTCATATCTGTTCATCACAATTACATATTTAGAAGTTATATCCAATATAAAAATATACCCTCAATGCTATAAAATGGTTTAAATGTAACTCTGCATCTTTGCTATTCAGTACATGCAGATTTATGAATATGCAGTTAGTGCCTGCCTTTATCTCCACTTAACCGTCTGCTGCTCATCTGTAGCACAAAACCCTAACCCCACGAGCTGACAGGATATGATGTAAGAAACGCTGGCTGTCGGAATCCACTCGTTAAACACTTGTCTTTGGAACTTGAGCCATTTTCACATAGGAAATGTCTGGGGACATGTTGCGGAGTTGGTCTTTCACACATCTAGTGTACAGCTGGAGAGTTTCCATGTCAGATGCATTCTCACTGGAAATGTTCTGCATGTTCAGGCGTGGAGTGGTGCTTGTGTAGTACATGCAGGAGGCAAAACATTAATTCATTGTGATTTCTCCAGAATATTACTGGCTCTATTCACACAAAGGCATGCTCAGACATTACTCAGACTTCGTACCAGGGGCCGGCAGGATTGTGTGACCACGTGTGTGGAAGGGACTCCAGCTTCAAAGTGGAAAAGCACAGGCATGTTACTGAATTAAATCTTTTTTCTAAATTTTAGCATATAAACAAAACCATGTGGATACGATAATGTATTTAAAACCTGTTGGGGGTTCTAAATACTGAGATATTGCAGTATATTAAAACCCTGCAGCCTCTGGTAATACACTACTTTTTTCCACACAGAAGGCAGGGATTTTAGTGCTAAGGCTAGTCGATATATCTGCAGTGAACCATGACTAGGTAGATCTGGAAGTTGCCCTTTAAATATAGTAAAGTTGGATGTTGCCCTTTTACTGTAGTAGAGGTTGATGTTGGTCAGAAAAACCACTTTATAAAGGACAGCCATTAATAATGTTTTGACATGAAAAGGAAATTAAAATGGATTGCCTTTTGGTTTAAAAATAAGCTTTTTAAAATTATATGTACTTCAAAGATTAGACATATTCCATTTATTCTTATGAATGTATCTCTGGGTTTAAATACATTTACTTAATTTACAGTATTTAACTTCAGGATTGGATTTAATGTCTGGCTACTTTTGGAAATTTTGGGCAGTAAATTCAGACTTAGAACTAAACTAGACACTAAAGAGGATGCTAAAACCAACTAGGCCAGTTCATGCACTCTGTGGTATTGACTGTGTCTGTTTCTGTTTCCCAGGAGGTGAGATATTTCCACTGGAGCAGTATGTGACTGGTCAGGGGTCAGTGTCTGTAACAAGAATGTGGACCTGTCTCAGTGGACCATCCACTACAGCAGGAAGACATAGATTCTCCTTCACACTGATTTCTCCACACATACACACACAGAGATGGTGATCTGCTGCCAAAGACTGTCCTCACTGCAAGTGGCAGTACATCCACTGGCCTCATTTTTTTTCTCATTCTCAGAATAAATTGGACGAAAGGGAGGCAGATTCACCAACAGCAGAGGACTGCATATAAAACACAAATTGTTTGAAAGTGGTTGGTATATTGTACTAAATAACACTAGTACCCTCTAGTACTAGTAACACTAGAGAAGGGTGTGAATGCCAGCAGGAATGCTACATTATGCCATTAACAGTCATTATGCAAGACCCCTAAGATTATATTATGGCTAAGACACACGTCACATGATTAAATTTTGTGGAAAAGGATGCCTTCCAAATACCATAAATGTGTATATGCAAATGTCGGAGTATATAGGTTAGAGTAGAAATGTTTAGGCTAGTTGATGGTAGCCATCTACGCTTCAGCCATGGAAAAAAAGGAAAAATGTGGTGTGTTTATGTGTCAAATAAATGGATGTACTGATATGTGTGTGCCTGTGTGTTTGTGTGTGTGTGTGTGTGTGTGTGTGTGTGTGTGTGTGTGTGTGTGTGTGTGTGTGCGAGCATCTAGTGACTATAGCCTGCCTTCTGCTTCCTAGACTGTGTGTGTTCTCTGATGAAGGGAAGATGCTGGAGCACATGCTGAATTTGTTGAATGTGCTGTGGACCTCACTTGTCAAAGATGGTTCCCCTGACAACAGCCAAGGAACATCCTGGAGTCCACAGTGTACTGAGTCCAACAACTGAACTCTGCAAGTTCACTCTGCAAGTCACTCATTTATTTGCTTCTACAAAGAAAAAAAAATATCACCACTAATTATGCATTGATCTTTTTATAAATTCATGACTATTCCCTTCTGGAGCTGCTACTCAATAAGTACGTACCATTCTGCAGCATTTGCTGAGATATACTGCATGATTCTAAACTAACAAGAAACTATATCCATTTCTTTCTGATGTTATACATATTAACACTCAAGACTGTTTATAACATGTTTGAGCAAACCTTTAAATTGTTCTGACTTGGAAGGAAACACAACTCTATAATTCCAAACCATTAAAGTATTTACATTTGTTTTTAAGAGGTTCTGGTTTTCAGCTAAATTAAATATACATTTTCACCAAGTAGCTAATTTACTATATCCCCAAGTGCAATATCTGAGAGCTTTGTGTCCATCTCAAAAGCACTATAAGCTCAATTATTATAGATCAATATCACAGTTGCCTATGCCATCATAATCACTGGAGTCTACATGTATGAATGAGCTAAACATACGAACATACAACAAAAAATGCATTTGATTATAAAAAGGGTGTTCTCAGAAGTAGAAATCTAGACTAAATCTTGAGTAAAGTTGCATGGCCATAGTATAAAACATACGCTCTAAAATGTCCATCTTACTAGCTTCTGTGCTTTAGTGAAATGTGTAATGTTCAATATCTCAATTCCAACTCACCCAGGGGGTCAATCAATGGGAGCATATTCCCAGAGAGCGAGCATATATTGGTCCACTGGCATAAAAAGGCCTGCACACCACTGACTGTAGACCACTGCTGGTCCACCATCGGGCCACTCGAATTACTGTCCTGTGAACAGGATATAACTCATTTTTTATCTCCTCAAACAGATTTTAAACTCACTGAGACTTTTATTCTGGAAAACAAATTAATACAAATATTACCAACAACTATGAGAGATATAATAATGAGTATAAACCTGATATAAAATGATTATGCTACAAATGTTGAAACTGTGCTGAATTAATATTATTTACTAATCTTATTTATGAAGAATAACAAAAGAACCTAATGAAGGGAAAAAAATCTTAATTGGACTGTGAATGGCATTTTGTCTAAATTTCTGTTCAATCACCAGAAAACGCACCTCCAACTTTGCCCTCAGTGGGCTAACAGTTGTCCGCCTTCTCCTTGCTAACGGTGTTTAGCTCATTTCTCTAATTGTAAGTGTGTCTACAAACATTTATATATATTAGTGTATAATTTAATTTAATTTTGTAATGCAAATAGTTGGTGTTCTTTATGTCCATGTATTGACAATATTAGGGAGACCCTTGAGTTTCATATTTTTATGGTTCTCTATTAGAGAGAGAGAGAGAGAGAGAGAGAGAGAGAATATAGACTGGGGATTCTGACAACAGCGTGCCTTTCTGCTGTAAAACAGCAACTATCTTTTAATGTAACAGAGAACAAAAAGACAGAATCTCAAATAGTTAAACAGCTAGCATCATTATTTTTATTATGCACTTTTTTTTACATTATTTCGTTGGTGATAACCTTTATTCAACGTCACACTGAAAAAACCGTTAGTGTTTAAAAAGCGCCCAAACGGCCATGCGCGCGAATGGAACGCGGTTTTGCCGCCACCCGTTTTCGGATAGAACTCACTGATTGGTGAATTGCTTGTAAATGCGTTCCTTTGACCAATCGTAAAACACATGTTTGTAGAATCTGTCCAATCACAGCTATGGAAGGGTGGGCTTTGTTCGAACACGGGTGGGAAACGTAAAATACGCCGTGTTTCAGGTAGACTGCTTCATAGGGCTCTGATGGCGCCTGTTCGTGTGAGTGTGTGTATGAGTGTGTGAGGGAGTTTTGCTCTTCGTCTTTCGCTCATGAGTCGAAAAACGCGACAGAGGCGACGAGAAGCCGCAGCAAATGCGAAACAAATGCGGTCCTTGCAGTGGCTATAGCCGACCAACGGCCCCATTGAGAGTAAATGGGATTCAACGTCGTCCGAGAATGTAAAGACTCTTCTGAAGGATGGGAGAAAAAGGAAAAAGCTTCGCCGTTACGCTGCTGTTTCTGGGCTGTCTCACCGTGTCCTCGGTGGATGCCGGTAAGTTTAACGCGGCGAGCAGCTCTAGGAGCCTCTACGACACGTCTGAGGTACATGTTTGGCGGGTATATTTTTTTGGGCGCCTCGAGCTGAATGAGCAACATCTGGCTGACACACACACACACACACACACGGTGGGACATGTTCACTAAGGCTGCTAAGGGCAGGGGAACTGGACAACCTGTTCCTCATTCTATATACATCCGTTGAGCAACAGTAGCCTATAGACAGCCATTCTGTATGTAGGACTGTATAAGAACGGAGAGGGGGGGGGGGGGGGGGGGCATATAACTACTTGGGCCTCAAGCTGTTTTCCCCAATTTTGCAGTTGTGTGTGTGTTGGCTTGTTTGTTAGTGTTTGTGTTTGCACCCATTCACCTCATCTTCTTTTGATATTGTCATTGCGAACCATGCAAAAACAGACTTATTAATATTAAAGTTTTGTGTAATATCTGAATTGGTTTTCAGTGCACAAATCTTCACCTTTGGCTTGAATGTAGTTGTATTAATGGTATAAACGTGCAGGTTTATAACCCCACAGCCTGAGGTGAACTGCTGCATGCACCATCTCCATTCCAGCTTTCCCTAAAACAGCATGTAGCACATATCAATGTTTCAGCACATTTCGTCAACAGTCAGCAGTGAATTCATTCCCAATTCAACACAGTCACAGAGTCACGGGCTTTTCTTTTTATGTGATTGCGTATTATAGGTCACTCATGTGCGTTTGATGCACTTTTGATTTTTCAAAAGATAATGAAACACACGATAAGTCCATCCTACAGAACAAAGGTAAGAGTAATCTATGCCTTAAGATCTTTTATTAAGAACCAGGGGACCTCTGCCAGGAAAGAAACACCCAGGTCGTGTGAATACTGCAAAGCCGATTATGTTCTTGTACTGTTTTGATCAGCAGCAATAGTGGGTGTGTGGCTCTGTTAACCTGTAATGTTCATTGCAGACAAACTCAGCAGGTCTCATCCCAACAACCCACGCTCCATTATCCTCACACATTCAAGGAGATCCTCTCTGCGCTCGCCGTGTGCATGTGTGCATCCCTTATGCGTTTGCGAGCAAATGAGGAACAAATGAGCAGGGTTGAAGGAGTGCAGAATCCAGGCGGCCTAATGGGATTAAATGTTTAATATACAAAGCGGTAATAGCATGAATATATATAAATAGAGAAATAAACAAGCCACAGATAGGCTGGATTTTCGTGTAAATTGCCCTCACTCAACATGAGAAAATGTAAACAAAAGAGCAGGAAAATGGAGGTGAACATGACACACGGATTTAAGCGTAGACTCAAAAAAAACAAAAAAAAGAATCGTTTACTGGCGCTGAGACGAAGCCAGCCTTTATCTTTAAACTAGAAAATAGGCTTAAGAGCATGCAATTTAAAATAGACAACGAATAAGCTGTTATACAATACCATTTCCAAGTAACCTAGTGAACCATGTCTGTGAGGCAGTATAGCCTATCACACAAAGAGAGCAACGTCTAGTTTTCCCTTTCATGTGAACAGGAGAGGCTCCATCAACAAAGCCTCTGCCCATATCATCTCTCTAATCAGGCGATGCAGCAGAGAGCAGCGCTGGTGTACGGTGAGAGAACAAACAGGCAGCACATTCCCTCCTAATTGAGGGAATATTCCAGTTTACAGACAAGCCGGTTTTACTACACTTCCACAACAAAGGCAGCAGGTGCTGCCAACATGCAGCAAAGGTGCTAGAATGCTGAATAGCTCTGGTGGGTTCGTGTGACACTTTATCTGCTCATTGTGTGTGATGAAAGACAGAAGCGTGACACTACTGGGTCTTGTCTCTCACTTACTAAACAGCTGTTTCATCTGACAGCCACCGTAGTTTCATGAAAGTTATGGGAAGACATCATGCATATTGTATGGAGCGGATACTATTTGGGGAAGATTTGTGTAGCTCCTGAATGTGTGAATTACACTCGGAATTGCAACAAAATATCAGACAGTTTTACAAATATCATAAAAAAATGCAATAGAGAACAAGTTATTATTAAATGTTTTAATTTTTCCATTCTACATACATTTCCCAGACAAATAACCAGTGCTCATTTAAAGAGGAAGGCAAGTGGAACTGTAACTAAGAACATAGTGCCCGTATTCGGTCATTAAACTTAAGAACGGCACTGGTGGAGTCAGCCTGTCCGACCTGAAGAGACCGAGCTGCTCTTTGGCTCAGAGGTTGGAGTTTGGAGCTCAGAGGGCTGGCTAATCCTCTCAGCCTGAGGCTTGTATTCAGTTTGGAGTTCTGCTGGCTCAAATGAGTAAAAAAAATATATCAAGAACATTACAGACCTCCTTAAGCACTGTTTTGATATAAGCTTTTCACGTAATTTAAGGAAGCCTCAGTATTGCGTTTGTGCTGTGGTCGTTACGGTAACGTTTGCAGAAACGTGTCACAATGGTCAGGCAAACACTTGACATGAAATATTATAAAGAGGTCGATGGTCTTGTCTGTGAAGGAATTTTAAGCTCTTCCCTGAGAGGTTTGATTTACTACAAGGATTATTTTTCTGTGAGAGCTTACTTTATATTCTGTTTTATTCTACTTTCAACATTATATGGAATTTAATAATATGCTCTTTTTACTGTAAAACATTTATTAAGATGTTTATTTAAAGATTTTTGCGTTTCACTCATTACGTCTTTTGGGTTGATGATTTGGTTTTTCTCTGACTTTGCTGACGTTTATATGATGGCTTTTCTTAGGAGCTGAGATATAATGGAGAAACCACATACTTAGATTAATACCATGGAAAAGATCCATAACTACCTTTTATATTCAGGCCTGTTCTTTTTTTTTAATTTATTTTGGACCTCTTCAGTGTATAAGAATAATTGATGTCAGAATTGTCATGAAAATCCATAACGTTGAAAAAGTGCCCAAAGAATCTGTCACCATGAAGCTACATCAGTTTCATTGCAGCCCAATTTGAGGGTAATGATATTTTTTTACTACTCTATAAGAGATGGCTGGATAAAAGACGTGTCCACTGTATGTGAACTTACAGGTAGCGCTTTTCCACCAAATGATCTCTGGTTCTTGGACTGGTTCCATTCCTGATTCTTGGAACCTTGTTTCTTTCTAGTGAAACTGTAGAAGTTTAGAGGGGAACCAGCAATACGTCATCAGCAGGGGATGTCGCTGTGTCTGAATACAGCACCAGAGCCACAGATAAACTGTAATTCTAAATACTTTTGAACACCGGAGAAACGTAGCCAAGAGCCATGGGTCTGATCAACGCACATGGTATCACACTAACAGTAGCAGAAACACACTCAAATGTAGTGTGTTCCTGTTTTATTTCCTGTGATTTATTTATTTATATGAATCGTAAATTACCCTGTCCAGTTTCACTGCGTGATATCATTGTATTTGAGCCTCTGAGCTCTTTCTTGAGTTACTGAACCTCAACACGTCCACGGACGACGTCACGGTTCAACTTCTTTTTGGTTCCAGCTGGGAATGAACTTTTCTGGTTCACGAACCAGTTTATGTTGGTGGAAACGTACCAAACGGTTCCAAATTTAGTTCACGAACTGGAACCGTGCTGGTTTCTCGTTGGTGGAAAAGGGCTAAGGTTGTTTTAGAAGAAGAAGAAACACCTTCATTGATCCCCTTGGGGAGATTGCTTCTATGCATTTGCCTCTTCCGTGGTAGTGAACATACAAACACACACTAGTGAGCAATTCTTCAGTGAACACACACAACCGGAGTAGGAGGCTGCCAACCACGCCCAGGGAGTAGTTTTGGGGTTAGGTGTCTCGCCGTGTATTAATTCCTTGTCGATCCCTGGAATTGAACCGGTACCCCTCCGGCCTCAAGCTCCCTTCACTGACCTCAAGGCAATGACTGATGTGCTTAAATGATTGCATTAGTGTAGGTAGAAATATACATTTCATATATATTAAACTAATTTATAATAGACATCTGTTGGGAAAATGCAAGATTAATCTCTCATTTGAATATGTTTGCATTAGTTCATGAACATTAGAGAATATAAGATATCATATGAAATATGTTAAAAGTCTGCCATGGGCTTAATTGGTACCATGGCACCATGGCCTATGTGTGTTCCAAGTAGCTCACCAAATTGACCAAATAAAAATATTAATTGTTTCTGAATAATATAAACAGCCACATGTAACAGAGAAAAAAAAAACTTCTCCCTCTATTAATTATTAATGCTTGTTAGCGCTCCTCTATGGAGAGAAATTAGTGCCAGATTGAAAAGCAATCACTGCAATAGGACAATGTGAAATGTAATCCACACACATCTAACATGATGAATATGTGCCAAAATTAAAGGCAAAACAGTTATTACATTGTTTTCATGTTGTTTGACCTTTTTACAGAAAAACTGAGGATTTGTATCTTAAAAATTGCATGCTGAATTAGTGTCAGAGTTGAATACAGTCACCTCAAAATGTAATCAGTGCACAACTGCATTGCTTTACATCGTGAGGCACTTCAAAAATAAACGTCTCATTGTAATGTGATACGCTTGAGCTTAGTTTTAAACATAGACGTGCGGAAAATATGCCATAAAGAAAAACTAACATATTTAAAGCATTTTATTCTTTAAATGAGAATTAACACATTATTTTTTTTCTGGTAAGAGCCAGAGCGACATTAAATCAAAGTAATAAATATTTGTTTTTCTGTATGGCACATTTTCCACTGTCTGTGGAGGGGATTGTATTAAATTCTGACACTAATTCGGCATGGAATTTTTAAAATGCAAATCCTCATGTACAGTTTTTCAGTAAAGAGGTCAAACAACATGAAAACAATGTAATAGCTGTTTTACTTTTAATTTTGTCATGTATTCTTCATGAGAGTTTGGAAGAGCAATGACTTGTGTGGATTGCATTTCACATTGTCCTATTGCAGTGATTGCTTTTCAATTTGGAACCTGTACCAATGAATTTCAACATCATAAGCTGAACACTGAAACTTAATCAGATAATTAATGTCGAACATCCCATAAACAAGGGATATTTTGGTACAGTTTTTTTTTTGCTGCTAACTTTCCTCAACAAGGTGTAGTTTGTAATGTTTCTATGGAATTATGTTGTAAATGAGTCAAATTATGAAAAATATGAATTCAAGTTCATATTTAGAGAAACTGCTCGCTGAAACACAGAGGTGGGTTTAAAAGGGTGACTAATGGTGAAAAAGAGAATATGTTTTTTCTTGAATAAAATGTATATTTACAAAATAATACAGGAAGCCTAAATATAATGCGGGCTAAGCATTCTATTAAATCTTATTTTTCCCATATTCAGAAATATTAAGTTGTTCTCACTCAAAATTAGACTCGTCTGATTGTTTTAGCATGGTAGCATTTAAACACACCTTAAAATCAAGCAGATTAAAAAGAAAATATTCAGCTGTCCAGAACAACCTGTAGACTAAGGTAAAATGAATCAGGAAACCTTTAGTGTACCTACTAGACCAGCTTAATTATTTAGCAGTTTATTTCTAAATGAAGCTAATATGTTAACATTCAGATTAGCTTTGTGCGCCACCTCATAAAACTCATTTATCAACATAAAGGGGAAAAAACCTAAATGTATCACATCTTAATACACAAAAACATTAAACTCTCATCATAAGGTAAATTTGAAAGGTCTTAATGGGTGTACTTACCCTATGATCTAAAAGTGATTTCTTTATTTTTGTTCATCTCCAGTTCCATCCTATAGCTAGTTTGGCCTCCCAAAATGATCCCAGTGACCTGGGATGTTGAAGGCTTGCACATGCTTCCTTTGACAGCTGGAAAGCCAACTGCTGTCATGTTTATAAACTGCTGCTAACACACAGTTACTGAGTAGTTTAACGCTTCAAGAAAACGTCAACTGACCAGATCTGTCATGTCAGCCAACAGATGCCCATACTGGCTGGCAGTGAGTTTGTGTAATGGGGGACAGGGAACATCCCACTCACCCAGAGAGTAAGGCCAGTTGCGCTGTCTTGGACTCTTGGTGTTAGATGGCTAAGGCTAGGTTCTCAAAGCAGATAAAAGTGGCCCAAATCTGATTCCGTGATCAAATCGAATTTCTTTCGTTCTGCTATTCACACTGTCTATATAATGTGACCTATATCTGACATCAGTCTGAACAGGACAATGCTACAAGCTCTGACCAAAAGGAAATGTCCTTCTGTTCTTTCCAAACACTTTTGTTTTTTAATGGAATGGAAAAGGACAGGTGTTTTACTGCAGCGTTGTATCACAACCCAACCCTTGTCTTTATTTCCAGTGAGTGTGAAAACTAGGGTATAATTTAAGGATTTACAGAATATTAAAATATGAACTGATGTTGCTGGGTTTCTCACAAATGCGGCATCTCCAAAGAGGACACATGGACAATGAGTTGTGACAATGAGTAATATTTCCCTGATCCACATTTAAGCAGCCTTCATACCAATATGAACAATAATGTAAAATTAATGAAGTCATTTTTGTGTTTGTTAAATGAGTGGCAGGAATCTGGATAAAGAAATTTTACATGTTTTTTCATTTCCCAATATATATTACAAATAGAAAATGCTTTGGACCTGAATCCACTGCTCTTTCTCAACAGCCATGCAGTGAGGTAAAATCTGGCTGTTCAGATTTCCACTGCAATAGATCTGATTTCAATACCATATATGAAAGTGGTCCAACTCTTATTTTTAAAAGTCAGATTCAATGTGACTTTTGCTGTTCACACAGCCACACAAATGACACAACAGATCGGATTTAGGCCACTTTAACCTGCTGTGTGAATGTACCCTAAGGCATCAATTTATCCACTAAATTAGGGTCATTATATGACGTAGTTCAGATGATCTGTAGAGACTGTGTTAGGTCTTGCTCATAGTAGGGCTCAAAGATATTGCAGTGACATATATATTAAAGGGAACATATACCTCTTTACCACAAGTTAACACAGGTCCCTGGAGTCTCAATGAAACTACAGTGACATGCTTTGGTCAAAATACCACACAGCACCTTTGTTACCCAGTATAAACAGCCCTGTTTCAGAACGACCGTTTCCATTCTCAATTTGACATATTTAATCAGTACTTTTATGTCTCTACCCTTTGAGTTTGTTTTTTGCATTTCATCTCACCTTTTCAATCTCACATAAATACGGGTCCAGCTCTGTGATTGGAGATATTCAGACTAGGGGGCCGGATAGTTCTAAAGTATCTGCACTTATCGAAAGAACAGCACACAATCAGAATGAATCATTTTATGATGCCAATGCATTGAAAACGTATTTATTCATTTTAAAATAATATGCCTCAGTGCAAGGAAAAAAAGGAAAATATCCAAAACAATAGTGTTTTATATTAACCCAATTTAACAGGCAAAATAGAGGTATTGTGGGCATCACTTCATATTTAAACTAATCTTCATTTATATTTGTGCTCCTAAAAA
Organism: Hoplias malabaricus; assembly: GCF_029633855.1. NCBI lineage: Eukaryota > Metazoa > Chordata > Actinopteri > Characiformes > Erythrinidae > Hoplias > Hoplias malabaricus. The sequence goes on from NC_089805.1 coordinate 39,749,014, forward strand.
ATGCCTGGTTATTGCAGTGATGTGTCCCCATCATGGTCACCATTGGTCAACCAACGAGCTCTTGGAAAATGTGGTCTGAAATATTGACCCTAGTCCTGAGTTAACTGCATCATGTAATGGAACAAGACGTTTACTTGATAGCATTTAATAATTAGATTTTAATATGATTTCTAAGCTATATAAACATTGAAATATAATCCCAGTTAGTTCTACATCTACCAGCTAATCAGAACGAAAGATGAGATGAGATGAGATGAGATGAGAATAGGGTCGATTAGAGAGTTTCTACACTACAAAAAAGCAGTGTTATGTAAGTTAATCACAGAGAGCCGTGACTGAAGATAGCTACAGTTACAGCTGCGTACTTATTCTTCAGATGGGTCTCTGCTTCCTCTTCACCCTGTTAACAAATTCATTTAGACTGATTGTCCAAAAGCATTCCAAAAAGCTGTTCGCAATCAGATGTTGACACATTTACAATGGGAGATCACACTTAGGAAATGGCTGTTGCAGTTCATTTGTGCTTGCGTCTATCAGTCTAATTTGATAAGACTGAATACCTGGCGTGAACTCCACCCAGTAGAGTTTGTGAATCAAAAGCTCCAGATACGTGCTTGTGGGTCATGTTTTGGTCTGAAATTTGTAAATCTTCCCGTTAAACTGCCAAAAGCAAAGCTAAATCTTGGGAGCCTGCTGTATTTATGAGGCCTGGCATGGTCAAGGGCTGAGGAGGCAGCCAATCTTTGCCAGCATCGTCAGCCCTGGTGGAGTAAATCACTTCAGCAGGCGCAGGTGGTGAGGAGGTGAGCTTGCCACGCCTGTGTCCTGCTTTTTTTTTTTAACACAGCTCACACTCATGCTGCCTCTGATAAACTTACAGCAGACTAAACTGCACAGGAGACTGTGAATGTGATTAAAAACCTTACAGAGATTTAATATGACTCTGTGTGTGGCCTTTCATATAAAGTGAGCATGCCGTGTATTAATGCAACCTTCAGAAATAGGCTGGTGATGGCACCACATGACCACAGCAATAAATTATAGAGTAAAGCAGTTCAAAACATTCTCAAGTGGCAGAGGTTTTCTGGCATATTCCCTGCCTCCACAGTATGGACTTAAGGTTATTACGAGGGAAGTATAATGTTAAGAATCAGCATAAAGATAACACCAGTTGGAAAAATATAGTAGGCTTTTGCGCTACATGTTACTCCAGTTAACTGTATTTACTGGAAAAGAGGGATAGAATATGCAGTAGGGTCGCAGAGTTTTGGGTTGAGTGCATAGCCTAAGAGTTAATCAATAGATTCAAAACACATTTGTCTCTGGGGACAGACCAATACACTTTGCTGAGGCACAATCTGTGATTCATTGGGAATATAGATCACTCATGCAAGTCTGGCGAGACAAGCTATTACCAGGCAGTGGGATCAAGTTTAAACTAATTGAAAGCACTGGGACATCATTCTATTTGAGATAGAGTAACAGACTAATACATGGGAAATCAACAGCGTTGTATTCAAGAATTGTAAACACAAACCTGGTGTTCTACAGCAGACATGCCTTAGTCTGGCAACGTTGCCAAGGTATAATCCCTTCTATGTGAAGTGTTGGCGTTGTCATTGTAATTATTACAAACTATTAACTGCATCTCTTATAAGCTGTTATTTGGTTACGTATTGCTTATTGATTTAAGTATTATCACTAGGGCTGCAAATAATGATTAGTTTATAATCATTTTATTAGTCAATTATATATGGGAATGGGAAAATGTATCTATGTTACCGTGGAATGAACAGTAGACCAAATAGTCAATAATGAATTTTCTTGCCAAATTTAAAATAGATTTTTATTGATTTTGTTGATTAGTTGTTGCAGCTCTAAATATCACTACTCATTACTTTTATGTTGAAGGGTTTAATTGTTCATATATTTAAGAAGGGCATGAGAGTGTCCTCTGATTTACCCATTAAAAGCCAGTTGTACCATAAAATAATGGACAGCTACTGGTGTTTCTTCAGATTTTAGTGATGGACGTTTGTGGCAATTCTACACTGTTCACATTCAGAAAACTGTGAAGGTAGTTGTCTATTACAAAGAGTGATGCAGGATATATATTTATGCTTTAATTAATTTCAAAATTGAATTAAACCCTGTGATATGTCGGGCCAAATAGAATTAGCCCCCTGCCACTGAGAAAGTCTTGAATCCATATTTATTGTTCTACGGGCGGTTAAGCTTTTCTTTCCCTGTTTTAGAAAGTTTGTACTTGAGGCCATGTACAAACCCGTCCTGCACCGTGGATCACCCCCTTTAGTGCTGGACTGATGTCTGCTATTTTGGGCTTGTGGAACATACGTATATAGAACACCTGCAAACACAAGGGAACAGTAGCTTACAGAACAGGCCCCAATATGACACCTTAAATATTGAGTTAAACAGACAATAACACAGTAACAGCTGTTGATATTTGCAGTTTTTCATATATATGCTTACATCAACACAGATACATCATAATTTAGAGAATACAGAGATGCATCTTTCTGTAATTGCATGACAAATTGTTTGTCTGGGGTTGTGAATTCATACAACGTAGATGTTTTAAAGCAGCAGTCCATATTTGCCTAAATATTCTGTTCCTGAGTCCAATAAATTAACACTAAACGTTTGTCAGATGCCTGCAGATATTGTAAGATTCTAATATTAGTTTTTTACCAGGCACCAAATACAGAATTTGTGTAGGATGTCTGACATCTTTACTATCGACGGACATAACACCTCCTACAGGATGTCCTGCTGTTTTTCACGTACTTTTATGAATATTTTTGTTATTTCGGAATATTTCCATATTTATTATCTGTGGGTTTGTGATATTTTGATAGGCGATGTAAGGCTTATATTATCCTCCTCTGCTGTCAGGGAACATTAGGGATGACTAGGTATTAACTGTGGTGATTTATGCATGGCTGCTTTGCTATTCCAACGAACGACAACACAGTCAACATCTGACGCCCTTTTTCTGAATGCTTCTCATTTAATTCACGAAGGCAAAACACAGTGGCAAAAAGCAATGGGCAATGTCAAGCTTTTATTTATTTATTTTTAAAACCGTTAAAGACACAGAGGCTGGAGAGCTCCCACTTCACCCGCCACAAAAAGTAATGGCAGTATTGATTAGGAGCACAATCAGAACAAGTTGAGCATCAGGGTTTTCCGAGAACTGAAACGTCAAACAGGTTGTTATGTGTTTGAAATGGTAGGAGAAGCTTTTTCTTTTGTGTAAAAATCTGTGTTTTTTTTAGTCGATCATCTCCAACACATGAGACTGAAATATTTTGTGATACACTCCATTCACTGTGGTCCAGAACTGTTGACATGAGACGTGACAGAATGCCCTTTTAACACCTTTCTTCTTTCATGACTTTCATCTTCAGACAGTTTGTCTGCACCTCTCAATGTGACCGTCAAGACCTTGGAGGGCAACTCGGCTGTGGTCACATGGGACATCCTGGAGGGGGACCTAGTCATTGGCTTTGCCGTCACACAGCAGGTACTGACATATTACAGTAAACTTATTACACAAGGTACAGTAAAGAAAAAGATGGGTGTATTTGAGTAGATTTAATGGCTATGTGATTAGGTTTACAGTGCTACACTGTAAGACAAAAACAAGATGTTTGTTTCATATTTAACAAGCCACTAAATACTTTTATCAGTGCGATTATCACACACAAGCCATTTAATCCCTGCCAATCTCCATATCAGTCTGTATTAGTGGCCAGATGAAAAAAAACAAGTCATAAAGATGTAAGGTAATTAGAACAAAGTTTCTTCTACTTGACAACCTTTTGTTCATATATAAAGATGGACAAAATATGGACTAATATGTCACCACTGTGAATCTACGCCCTTTTGTTTGTCTTTGTCTTTATTCTCTCTCTTTCTCTGTCTTTCTCTCTTTTGTCTGAAAGACACTGAAAAAACTTTGATTAAAAAATGAACAACTGAACATTTCCACACCTCTTTTCAAGGAAATCAAATATAATTCATGGTTTTAACTTGAATGATAATTGGGCTTCTTTAAGAAGTGATTTGGAACTGGGTAAATGTTGATATTTAGATTCCAAACATTGATGACATTTCACTTCAGGGTGGCAGTTTTAATTTCAGAGTATTTGCAGCAATACCGGATGAACCTGTTTCACATTACTGTTACAGATGTTTCTCCATTATGGGAATCCAATTTGACAAATGAATAATCTAAATTAACATTAATGTCATGCTTATGACTTGGTTTTGATTCCTTTTCAGTTGATGACTCTTTAAATTCTATGACGCACAGACATTAACAGATGATTGGGGACACAGTCAGAAGATCTACTGTTGCATAAATGTTTCTTGTAATCCAGTGTAATCCAGTGAGCTTTAATACATTTGCATGGATCAGAACAGTAGATTCTTTTCATGTCAGAACTTATCCTATTTTCACATCATCAATAAAGACAAGTGGTGCGACTCTGCTGGCGGCTATGTATGCTCTCATTCAACATGGTTTCACAGATAAAGTGGTTTGCTTAGGCCTAGGTGCAGTCATTCTCTGTATATTTACCTCATTCCACCTCTTTGGTCCAAGCTAATCTTCATCTCATCTCCCCATAAGGCTTTGTCTTTGAACTAAGGCTTGTAAAGCTAATGAACTATATCTGGCCTTTTTGTTGGGCCTGGAGCTTGGGGAGTTTTTCATCTTGTGCTGAATCCTAAGCCCATGAGGTCATGCTGATGTGTTTTTCTCTTTATGACTGATTCTCTGGTCAGTCAGTACTGAAGGCTATTATCATCTTCCAGCTTGTTTACTATTACTAAATGTTATTGGTTCTTAACCTCATACCAGGCCATTCTGAAACACCTAACGTCTTTGCTATGGGTGTTTTATTCAGCCTTATGATGTCCTGCCATTGTTTATATTTGGTGTTCTTACAGATTTACAGCAGATTAAATACAGAGGTGGGTAGTAACTCACTACATTTACTCCGTTACATTTACTTGAGTACCTTTTTGGATAACTTGTACTTATATGAGTAGTTTTAATGCAGCATACGTTTTATTTTCACTTGAATTTGTGAAGAAGAAGCGGTACTTTTACTCCGTTACATGGAGCAACATACTGCTCGCTACTTGCTACTTATTTTTATCTATCCATCCAATGCACGACCTCTTTGTTTTGTTTTGTTTTACCAAGACTTCCAAAAGAGACTGTCACATTTGAGTCAGTTTGGCCAAACAGATCCAAGCCGTCACACACAATCCCCGCAGCAAACACAGGAGGAAAACGGCACAGAAGAACAGTACAATGGCAAAAACAACGTAATCTCTGCCTATTGAGCCCATTGTTTTGTTAGTGAACATGAAAATACACAGAACTACACACACAGAGAGTTTATGGTTTTCATGTAGAGACTGCCTTTTTCTTCTTGTTCTTATTCTTCGTGACCTCTACCTATTGAGGCCATTGTTTTGTTATTAAGTTATTGTGGCTGAATTTAATTTATGTTGTAAAGATTTCGTTTATTATTGTTTTAGTTGTTTAAGAGACATTCCAGTTTATTATTTGACGTCCTGATTATTAAACAAAGAGGTTACTCAGGACGTGAGTAGTTTTTTTCCCACATAGTAATTTTTACTCTTACTCAAGTAATTAATTGAGTGGCTACTTTTTAGTTTTACTTGAGTTAGATTTATTCTAAAGTAACAACACTCTTACTTGAGTACAATTTATGGCTACGCTACCACCTCTGATAAAATACCACATCTAATGTATAATCAACTCTAGACTTTCGTTAGCTCTCTTTTATATGAATCAAATATGCAGTGAATTACTGGTGACAAACCAGTTAAACTTGTATGTGATAAAAGCCTTTTCATTTTCTAGTAATTGTTTAATTTCACTTCCTGTGTCCTGGGATACAGAGCCAAAGCTGACTGTAATTACTTAACTGCAGGCTAAGGTTGAGTAATAAACTGTAATCATGAGCAATAATTATTCTGTTATAGAGATGCTTTACAGCAATTAAAGAATGGTCACAGGCAAATCACATTTTATTGCAGAAGATATTCTAAAGAGCAAACTTCATCATTGCTTCTAAATTCTGAGAAAACTGCAGAGGTGAAAGAAGTATATACAGTGGAACCTCTACTTATGAACTTGATCCGTTCCGTGACCCGGTTCGTAAGTGGAAAAGTTCGTTTCTCGAGTCAATTTTCCCCATTGAAAATAATGGAAAAGCAATTAATGCGTTCCAGACCCCACCCCGATACTCACCCTTTTTGCACTGATATATGTTTACAACACTCTCAAATTAGTAAAAAATACATGTAGCGTTACTAAAAAGAAAAGAGAAATACAGTGGTAACAGTAATAAAAAAGAAATAAGTAAGTTTAAAGTGGTTACACATCGCTACCTTGAAGACGTGACGACTGGCTGGAGGAGTAACACAGGCACTGGCTGTATGACGGGAGGTGGGGGGTGGGTGGAATAACGGAGAGTAGGAGGTGAATGTGGGGAGACGAAGCGTAGATACGGTTTAACTTAGCACGAATTTCGATGTCTGCTATTTACGCTAATGCTAAATTGCTAAAGCTACAATGTGCTAATCTTAAAAGCTCACTCAAGTCTGGGCGCTGGGAGACTCGCCTATTAGGGTCAGTGGCCATTTCCAGCCGCCGGCTCGGGTTCGTTTCTAGAGTCATGGTTCGTTGGTGGAGGCAAAAAATATTCAAATGCTCGGTTCGTATCTTGGAAAGTTCGTTAGTATAGGCGTTCGTTAGTAGAGGTTCCACTGTATTGCTATATGAATTGTAATAGTTGGTGACATCTGTGTTTGGTTTCCTCATGGTGTTCTCTGTGTATTTGATCTATTTTAGCAGAAGGACGTGCGCATGGTGCGTTTCATTCAGGAGGTGAACACCACCACTCGCTCCTGTGCATTATGGGATCTGGAGGCAGATACAGAGTACATAGTTCATGTGCAGTCCATCAGCTCGAGTGCCACCAGCCCCCCCAGTGACCCTATCCTTTTCCGCACCCCAAAAGAATCGGAGAAACTTGCATCCAAAAGCCCCGGTAAGTCTAGAGGAAATGACTCAGTATCTGATATTTAGACAAAATAAAACCTCTTAAAATGTCAGCCCTGTATATTAGTGCCCATATAACATTGACCAAATGCATTAAAGCAAAGGTTATGGTCAGCTTATGAAAAGAGGGCTGAAAGATGTTTTCCAGCCAAATCATTTCCATTGAATCATAACTGCAAGAGGGGATAAACACAGCGGGGAGGCGGTTATACAAGCACTCTAAAAATACACTGTAATTCAGATAAAATTGCTTGCATTTGTGCATTTTCTCATTTAATTCTTTATTGCAGGGCAGCCTCTCTTATCTGAAATAACCCACACTATGGTCATTTTATGTTTTATAATCCTTTTAGTGACCCACTTATTCGGACAAACTTCAGCTGTGGAGATTTGCTTTAGCAGGGAAGCCATTATATTATCTGCACGGGTTCCCAGCACTGAATAACCGGGGTAACCGCTGCTGACATTTAGCTTGAAATTTTGGCCATGCAGCAATGGGTCAGGCTTTATTCCAACTGTGCAGTGACTGAGGTGACTTGGAGAGTGATGGAGAAACTGCTGTGGTGGCGTTAAAAAAAATGAAGTGTAGCTCTGCTGGAGGTCTCTTTTTAAATCTGTATGTCTGGGGAAAGTTGCCTGTAGCTGCCACATCGCCACTGACTCCTGCATTTATATCTGAGACATGGAGAGTGACTGTATGTTAGGTTCAAAAAATATATAAATAAAAAATAAACCATTTACTGTGAGTCACAGAGTCTCAGAAAAGCGGTTCAAGGCTTCGGAAGAACATCCTAAAGCCAGGTAAAGCAAACTGACAAGCACTCCTCTAAATGTCGCCTATTATAGACCTGTGTCCGCTGGCACAGTTATAGACGCTGCGTTATAGACGTAGTGACACAGTGATTGCTCATTTCAAAATAATTGACAGTCTTGGCTGTTCACGTCAATTGCCGTCAGTTTTAAAGGGCTAATAGGGATACATTATGTGCAAACATTAGGGCGCACCTGGTCAACAGACATGCTTTAAATGCTAGTTACATTATTATTATAGATCTTTTGCAGTGAATACACTAATGCAAATGTTAAGGTATAATTAATGTTTATTTACTTTTGTGATTGAACGATTTAAGAAATACATTTTAAAATTTAAATGTTAAACTCTGCAAATACTGAGAAATTGTGCATAAATGTGGCTGGAAGAAGAAATTCCCTGTAGATGTGTCTTCTCACGTACAAAATTAGCATTCGGTGGGAAAAGAAAACTCTTCAGTCTTGAGTAGAATTTACTGGTCTCTCATGGATGGAAGCTAAATGTATTACAACGCTCGTCTTTATTTCAGCGTCAGCATACACGGGATATGGAGAGACTTTATGGCTGGGTCACTTTAAGCTGATCCTGCATGTCAACTGTGACAGGCGGATAACAGGAGTATTTACTAAAAACACTGTTTCCTAATCAGCCATTAGCATTACAGTACTCTCCAATTAATCAACCAAGCAGTATTACGCTTCACTTCATTTCACACGGCTCGAGGGTGCGCTAATGAACACAGACAGTTAATCTTTCTCACCATACGCCGCCTTTGTGAGCGCTTCAGGGTGGCTTCGTGGTGTTTTATTTTTTTACTGGACTCATGACATGTATTGACATTGATGGTGAGCTGAAAAATGTCCAGACTTTCACTGCTCAGAAGCCTGAAATAACCAATAACAGTTCAGTTTTACCTGAAGGGTATTGATGTTTTCGTCCAAGGGACGGGGAGCAGAAAAGAGACAAGTGGAACTTCTTTCATTCGTTACGAGACACTGCTGCTCCTTCAATCCGGCAGGCCGCTGCAGACTGCCTATCCTCCAGAGCTTGTCTGAGGCTAATCAGTGAACACAAATAGGAAACTCACAAATTATCTTAATTACCACCAGGCAGTTTAGATCTCCTGCCAAGAATTAGGGTCCGGTCTCTTCTCCTGGCGATGTGCGACATCTCTTTTACAGAAGGAATCAGAGAAGCCTGCCCCAAAGTGAAACCTCTAAATCACGGAAGCTGATCAAGGCTTGGGAGCCCTTTCCTAGTCGTGTTCCTCATCAAGCGACCATGCAGAGTAGCAGCTACTCAGAGCTACAGCCTCGAGTCAAGTTCATGTAAATCAACTGATATTGATTATATTTAACAATTACTTCATTAACGGTCGTATTTCTTATACGTAGGCTGTAACTAATATTTTATAAGTGTTTAATTAGTTGATTTTTTTATCAGTATAATAAGAAAACACTTTTTAAACATCTACCCTCACCAAGGTCTTCCACAGGACTACATTTTTTACAGGAATTTTCATTACAGCACAAATATTTTGCCATGTAGCATGTTCTGGTCTAAGGCTAGGCTGGCTGACACTTTTGGAAGTTACTGATTCCTGTAGAGAAGAAGTGCTCACATGGTGTTGAGGTGTCTGGAATATATAACAGGACAGAGAACATCCTAATGATGAATCATTCATTCATTCATTATCTGTAAGTGCTTATCCAATTCAGGGTCGTGGTGGGTCCAGAGCCTACCTGGAATCATTGGGCGAAAGGCGGGAACACACCCTGGAGGGGGCGGCAGTCCTTCACAGGGCAACACACACACACACATTCACTCACACACTCACAACTACGGACACTTTTGAGTCGCCAATCCACATATGGATCCACTGTGGGAGGAAACTCCCACACAGACACAGGGAGAACACACCACATTCCTCAGACAGTCACCCGGAGGAAACCCACGCAGACACAGGGAGAACACACCACATTCCTCACAGACAGTCACCCGGAGGAAACCCACGCAGACACAGGGAGAACACACCAATCTCCTCACAGTCAGTCACCCGGAGCGAGAATCAAGCCCACAACCTCCAGGTCCCTGGAGCTGTGGGACTGCGACACTACCTGCTGTGTCACCGTGCCGCCCGTGATGATGAATCAGTCCTTTTCAAATAGACTCCTCATAGAGTTCAGTTGGGAGAGAAGAGAGACCAGCACTCAGTTGTTTTATAACTATAAATTGTTTTATAACTATAAATATAATTTTTGTGATTAAAACAGACACAGAAACTCACAGATTATATAATTTTCTGTACACTCTGCTAGTAGTGGCCATTTTAGTGCCTAGTGTTAGTCCTCAGTTGAGGGAGAACTGTTAGAAGCACAGACAGTTAGACAGACAGACAGACTGTTAGCACCACTCAGGTGCCCCGTGCGTGGTGTGCAGGTGGATTTATGCAAAAAGAATATGAACAATCCTATATTTCAAATGAATAGACATGAATATTTACAGGGAGGATGTCCATATAGCAACCTCAGTCTTTTCATAACTCCTGAAAACACATGAAACAGTGTGAAAAATGTAACATCAGTATTACATTGTTCGAAATGGAGATGGTTATAATTATATCACAGTATTGTTACAAATCGCTGAAAACACAAATTGAACAACACAAATAGAATTAGCAGGATGCTATACAGCAGTGGTTCATTAAGTGGGGGTGAGGTGTGGGGGGTGTCAAGGCAAATGAGCTACGCATGTCTGAGCACTGCGAAACAAACGATGGACAAGTTTGTGAGAGCTAAACATGCAGCAGATGATAACTTTTCTCAAGCCACAACTTCCAAAGGGAAAAAAAAGGGAAATATGACGAGGCATATCCTAAAGCAGGCTCTTATCAGTCACTGAAGAGATGGGGGGATTAAATGTGTCATTTTTGTAGAGCAAATGTGCAGGTTTTAGGCATTTTCTCCCAGGAAACTGTTTTATTTATTTTTAGTGCAGGGAAGCAATTAGGAGCAAATATGACTGACTTTATTTTTGTTTTTTTACATAAGTAGTTGCAGTTTTGTATGAATGTATAAATAAATTCCAGTGGAGCATGGAAGTAAAAGGTGTGTTCATGTGTCACATTTGGGGGGCGGGGGGTGTAAAAAAGGGGGTCACAGCATAAAATTTTGGAACCACTGATATGGAATTTTTAATGTGCGTCTTTCAAACCTTGTTCCTTGGTTTACTGTGAAACTGCTACTGCTTACAGACTGCTTACTACTTCTCAACAGCATCAGAACAACTGCATATGCCCAGAGTGACAAAATGCACAGAATATTTATCAATATTACTATGTCACTATGTAAACTAGGGCGGCACGGTGGTGCAGCAGTCAGTGTCGCAGTCACACAGCTCCAGGGACCTGGAGGTTGTGGGTTCGAGTCCCACTCCGAGTGACTGTCTGTGAGGAGTGTGGTGTGTTCTCCCTGTGTCCGCGTGGGTTTCCTCCGGGTGACTGTCTGTGAGGAGTGTGGTGTGTTCTCCCTGTGTCTGCGTGGGTTTCCTCAGGGTGACTGTCTGTGAGGAATGTGGTGTGTTCTCCCTGTGTCTGCGTGGGTTTCCTCTAGGTGACTGTCTATAAGCAGTGTGGTGTGTTCTCCCTGTGTGTGCGTGGGTTTCCTCCGGTTGACTGTCAATTTTGATCAATTTTGTTGCTTAGTTGTTGCATCCTAAATTACAGACACATTAATGTAATGAAATGCATATCATGTCTTGGTTGAGTGACTGAGGAACATTTTATACATTTTTGCTTTTTCACTGACTCATGGTTTTAAGGTTCTTTGTGGATCTCTTCTCTCAGATGAGGTGACAATGAAGGAGGTTGGCCAGGCAGCCCAACTGAGGGCTGGAGAGCTCATCATTATAGTGGTGGTCCTGATTATGTGGGCAGGTAAGACACTGCTACTTTGTTGCTATTTTTCTAAATCATTAGAGGCTTCATGAACAACTGTGAGATATATCCTTGTGCAAAACCCTTTATTCAGTCTCTTCTCCCCTCCACCCCCCACCACCACATTTCTCTGTAAACAGAACTCTTCACATCAACTAAGCTGCATTACAGGCCCTCAGTAATTAATTAGTGAACAAACAATATCAAAAAAGGCTTTGTTTTGTTGATCAGTGTTCTTAGATTGATTAGATACACCTCCCTCCCCCCTTCCCCCCACTCTCTGTTCCAGTAAATGATATATTTTCAAGCTGCAGATAAGGGTTATTAGAATGATTCCCTGCTGAACAATGTACAAAGTTGCTGAAGTCTAGTGGGAAAAGCCTCTCACTTACTGTGTGTGTGTGTGAGGGGCAAAGCGAGATGAGTGGGCATTTCTTTTGATCTAATTGGACCTCAGGGGTCTTCCAATATCTGTCATCCCCATCAAGCTTGTGGAAAGACTAGAAAAATAAATCTCAAAAATGACAGTTGTGGCACAACCAGGAAAAAAAAAGCCCTGCACATTGCACTTCCTAAGTTCATTTATAATTGGTTTGTTATGTTTTCGGTCACAAACATAGAGTGATCCATCACAAGCTTTTCTATTATCTCCTTCCTTCTCTTGATGTCGCCAATCTATCACTGTCTCTCTATCCTCTCCTGTCTATCTCTTGTCTCTAATCCTCCTTCACTCTCGCTCTCTCTTTATTTCAGGTGTGATAGCTCTCTTCTGCCGTCAGTATGACATCATCAAAGACAATGAGCCCAACAACAACAAGGACAAAGCCAAGAATTCATCAGAGTGCAGTACCCCTGAACATCCCACAGGGGGCCTCCTGCGCAGCAAGGTCTAACAGCGCCTTTCCCCACAGGCAATAACAGGCTTTAGCCTCAGAACAGGTATGTGTGTCTCAATTATTTTCTGTCGTTCATATCCTACACAGCCATACACTGTCCCTGTTTGATGCTTGAAGCACTGAATTAAAAATAGACAAAAATAAACACAAATGTTAGACTTCAAGATGGTGGCTTCTACTGTTTCAGCTGGGGATTTTTCATCATTGTCATGAATACATGACAATAAATCAGAGTGGCCTGCTCAGAAGATAAATAATATAATAAAGGCTTTCCAGTAACAATATTTACACACGTTTGTGCTGTGAGAACCACTGTAACACTGTACTACACAAAGGAAACATACAGGGGTTGGACAATGAAAGTGAAACGCCTGGTTTTAGACCACAATAATTTATTAGTGTGGTGTAGGGCCTCCTTTTGCAGCCAATACAGCGTCAGTTCGTTTTGGGAATGACACATACTTGGGAAAGTCCTGCACAGTGGTCAGAGGGACTTTAAGCCATTCCTCTTGCAGGATAGTGGCCAGGTCTCTACGTGATGCTGGTGGAGGAAAACGTTTCCTGACTCGCTCCTCCAAAACACCCCAAAGTGGCTCAATAATATTTAGATCTGGTGACTGTGCAGGCCATGGGAGATGTTCAACTTCACGTTCATGTTCATCAAACCAATCTTTCACCAGTCTTGCTGTGTGTGTTGGTGCATTGTCGTCCTGATACACGGCACCGCCTTCAGGACACAGTGTTTGAACCATTGGATGCACATGGTCTTACTGGTGCAATGTGCAGTTAATGAAGATTGTCCACCAGGCTGCTCCAGTTTAGCCATGAAACCTCACACACTAAAAGGACAGGTGTTTCAGTTTCATTGTCCATCCCCTGTATGTTGCTCCAAAGGCAGTCGGTTACTGAGCTGAGTGAATTCCTTAAGTACAGTACTTTATGCTCATTCATTATTTTCAATCCAATTGAATTCTGACAAAATTATTTTCCTTTCAAGTTTTGTTTTTGTTTCCTCCCACAGAGCTCTGAGACGTACTAGAAAGCCATCCAATGCCATTATTGTGAACTGCCCATCCTCATTTGAAAAGACTTTGATATATTATCTTATCAATTAACATGGATCCATGGACATTGGTGCTTGTCTGTGAAGGACACAGAGACAACCTTCCACTTGAGCACATCTAAAGAGTGAAGTGGACACGAGACGTGGGAAGTGCCAGACTGTGTTGCAGGGTTATTCCCTCGAGTCTGGATCCAAACTGAGAGATGGTACGGAGCTGCCGCCTCAGCAGGAGGTCCCGGCGTGCTGAGAGCCGGAAAGCCGGTGAAGACATACCACCTGAGGGGCATGCCATTGCCTCCAGCTTTGCCTCACACAGATAAGGCGAAATGTGTCATCCCCTTTGAGGCAGATGCTAAATAAACCAGGGTTGTGAGATAAATGGCGGGGAAAGATAGTTTTCTCTCAGCTTTTTTTCTTTTTTATCAGTGCTGAAACAGCATCATTAAACGACGTGTGTTGAAGAACGTGATAAACTTAAGATCTTTCATATCTCTCCCTTCCCACTCCATATCTTCTATCTTTCGTTGTTTTCTATTTTTACCAGTCCACTATTGTCCTTCCCATTAATTCAATTCCTATTCCAGTGGTTATTTTCCACCTCTAAAACAGTCATAAGTGTAAATTTGATATTGTTTATTGGTGCAGTGAGAAGACTCTCCATAAGCACTTTCTTGCTCTCAGGGCATCCAAGTAAACATCCACAGGATAAATAATAGTGTGACTCATGCTGAACTTAATCCACAACCATTTTGAATGAATCACACTTTCCAGAGCAACCGCCACTGAACCAACCACAATATATTGATGGTATATTCGTATATTAATACAGTGATAGGAAATATATATATAATCACTTGTGTGTCCTGAGTAAAACCAACAGCTCACTCTCTCCGATGAGCACATAACTGTACAGTATAAGTTATTTTGGTCTTCATACCGTAGTATGGTCATTAGTATGTTTTACCAGTGGCTCTATTATGCTTCTGCTGTGATGTGTGGCTACAATAGAGAATCAGGTGCCTTTCTTCTGAGCGTTTTTTCCTAAGCTTTTGAGCTTCCTTTAAAACCTTCACTCTTAAATTCCCTCTCCACTCGTTTACAAGTTCTTTTGTAACCATTTTTTATATTTTGACAGTTTAATTGAGTGAGAGGATGGAGCAGCTTGACAGCGGACTGTCACCAATGGACTTGTCAGTTACAGCGCACTCTTGATGGGTCCACTGTCCTCAGCAGTCAGCCTCCAGGGTGAGCTGAACAAGCCCTCAGTTGTCAGGCAGCAATAAAGAAATGTGCTTAATGCAGGTCAAACTTGAGGAACAATCAGTTGCGCCTATCACAGGCATCGCACATATATAATTAATGTTCAGAATATAACCCACCATAATACTGTATCAGTAGGATTTTAAAGGGGATTTATAAAGGCTGAATATTAGGAATATTAGACTATAACTGGGTCTGTGTCAATGCAGTATCAATATGTGACTCGTGTCCTTTACCAAAGTCCTTACAGGCGAGTCTGTACTTTACGAATTTTAAGTCGTACAAGAGCAGGCTCCTATATATTTGACTGGAAAGAGTCCAAGACACTGAAGGTCATATTACAGTTTCATTAAAACAGATCCGTGTAACACTGATCTGACAAAAATCTAAAGAATAGTTTGTAGCGTTAGGCTCAATAATGCACAAAACACATGATCTTTCAGCTTGTTCTTGCTACTGTGTTTGCATTTCCCTGTTATGACCGTTATTCTCATTTATAATGTCTCTACTCACAGATTTATTATTTTTCAGCAAATGTTGCTCAATTGGACAAGCTTTACATGACACTGGCAAAATTCACATTAATTCATAAACTACACATTTTTGTTAAATTTCATAATACAGTGGAACCTCTACTAACGAACGCCTATACTAACGAACTTTCCAAAATACGAACCGGGCATTTGAATATTTTTTGCCTCCACCAATGAACCATGACTCTAGAAACGACCCCGAGCCTCCGCTGAGCCGGCGGCTGGAAATGGCCACTGACCCCAATAGGCGAGTCTCCCAGCGCCCAGACTTGAGTGAGCTTTTAAGATCAGCAAATTGTAGCTTTAGCAATTTAGCATTAGTGTAAATAGCAGACATCGAAATTCGTGCTAAGTTAAGCCGTATCTACGCTTCGTCTCCCCACATTCACCACCTACTCTCCACCCACCCCCCACCTCCCGTCATCCCGTTATTATTAGTAACGCTACATGTATTTTTTACTAATTTGAGAGTGTTGTAAACATATATCAGTGCAAAAAGGGTGACTTTCGGGGTGGGGGGCTGGAACGCATTAATTGCTTTTCCATTATTTTAAATGGGGAAAATTGACTAGAGAAACGAACTTTTCTAATTACGAACCAGGTCACGGAACGGATCAAGTTCGTAGGTAGAGGTTCCACTGTATTAAGTTGTTTGGTGCAGAATTGATGTATAATTTTATGGTGCACTGCCCACGTGAGAAAATGAACTGTAGCAAAAATGTTTCAAAACAAAAGTGATATAACCAATATGCCCTTTGTTTACTTTGTACACAAACTAAAGGATATGTAATACACACTGCACTCAAATATCACTGAATTCTTGGAAGTATGAGTCTGTTCTTAAAATAGGAACATCCCCGTCACAAGTAAACTAACAGTGAAATTTAAAAAGGTTTAATACTGTATTTCAGCAAATAAACGACCTCATACTTCAGAGGATTCACTTCACCACAGCGAAAGTGACTTCCGTAGGTATGTCTTTAAGTACAAAATAAACCAGGACTATAGCCCAGTAGTAGCCCACGTTGGTACTGTCAACAACATGCAGATGTATCGGGCAAAAGAGCACAAAGATGCTTGGTTCAGATGCATGCATTTTGGCCAGACACGTTTTTTTTCTTGTTGTTTAGTTTCTGCAAGTGCCTGGTTGTACTTGTGCTTACATGAGCACATTTGAAAATCTACAGTAGCTGAGTTTAGATTTAAATCATAATTCATCTCAGAGACAAGCTCAGTTATTTAAAAAAATCCTTAAATCCAATCCTTTCTCTCTGGCGTCTTGGTTAAACAACCATAGATAGAATTGCCCATTTTGATTGGTCCTACTCTGCAATATAAGGAATTTTACATAGTCGTTATAGTCCTCAGGAAAGGACTCCGCAAACAAGCAATTAATAAATTGGACGCCCTAGAGTCTCGCAGTGCTCATGAATGCACATTTGTGGAATATCAGATTGTAAGTTTGCCATTCGGGACAGGACTTAGGCTGTCGTAGTTAATAAAACCTAGAAAAATGGCTGGAAATATGTAACAGTGACACATTTATCATCGTGGTCACATTAGCGCTACACAGTCTAGCCCCAGCTTTCGGACAAAGTTGCTGCACAGTCACACAGCAGGGTGGGCGTGATTCCATTCACTATTAGTCCAACAATAGTGACTCCATTCACTATCAATCCACAATAGTTTCTTAGTGTGCGTGGGAGGATTTGGAGCCAGCTCTTAGGTGAGGCGATTAGTATTCAGTTTCCTCTCTGCTCAGATTTATGACAGTGTTAATCAAGTGCGCTGAAGGGTACCTGAAGGAATCTCGGTGCAATTATACATTCTCCCGTCCAGACCAGCGGCCATTACCTCCTCATTTCCATCACCATGGCGGCAGGCTAAACAGACCGTCCTCTCACTCAGTGCTCATCTCCTACTCATCTGCTCCTTGGTTTCTCAAGCTACCCCTCCCACCACTAGTGCCAGAGACACAACAGTTCTTCTTTAATGACTGCTAATTAACCTTGGCCACAGGGGAGAGAGCAGGAGGGCTGCTGGGTGAAAAATGGCTGATATCAATATTGCGTCTAGGAAGCTTACATAAAAGGACAAAAGGGAAGTGGGGTGTGAAAGTTGATTCACACCAAAGAGGATTAGGTTTTCCTCTCCACAGATCATTTTCCTCCCATATTCACCACTGTTCCCCTGCTCCAAACAGATATGCTGAGGCACAGGGGACTTTAATAAGAAAAAACCTGGCTCAAGGCATTGTGTTCCTGAGCAGTGTCCTGCCACATTGACTGGAGATGTTTATCAGAGAGAGGGCACACCAGCTCCTGACCATGCCCCACCCCAAAAAGAAAAAAGAAAAGGTGAGCAAAGTCTAGCTACTAAACTGAATTGTTGCAATTATTGGCTTCTTAGTTACATTTCAATCCCAGTAATGACTTTCAACTACACCGTCCCAGCCTTCTACACTTCAATACCCACTCAAACACTATACTTTCAAATGTATCTGCCTCTTTGATTTCCACTGGGGATGAATGTGTGAAGCTATTGATTCACAAAGCAGCACCGCCTCATGAATGCAAAGGGATTCAATTAAACTGCACCTGTCTTTGTCTTAATTGTTTTTTTATTTTTATTTTTTTACACTTGTCCAATAATCTATAATTAATCAATCTGTGTTCTGATCAATATTAATGTGACTGTAATCAATGACACTGAAAGAAATAGTGCTTTAAATATACTTGGTTCAAATGTAACATGGAATTTAAATGACACATCAACACATTTATTGCCTTTTCACGTGTTAATTTGGCAGTAAGTGTCTTGGTATAGTGCATTTGAGTCTTGTAAATTCAAGGCATCTTCAACAACTATTTATAATCCAGAGAACAGAATCCATCAAAATATAACTGGTTTATGCACCCCACAGATATTCTCTAATTAAGCATATCATATTATTTAGAGTGATTTATGAGAATGTCATTGCTGTTGAGTAAGTACCATGCAGCAGAGAGCTATAATAGAGATACACTGAACATTTAGTCAAAATAAAACAAGGCTCATCAGTGGTTTTCGTAAAAGAACGAAAAAACGTCGCTACGTTTACGACGTTAACGTCCAAGTCCTAACAGTCTGCTTCTCCATCCATTGACATCAGTGTCTATGAACAATTTAGCAGTGTTGCTAAATGTAGAGATACTATAGGCCTGTGTACATTAACGCCTTTACAGCAATTTACTGGACTTGTGTCTGAAGATGGTTCCAGGCTTGGTGTAAAACCAGATCTTGATTTATGCTGTAGTTTACTGTTTATATATAAATATAAATCAACGCTGACCTAACCGATGTTAAAATCACAATCAGGGATTATCAACAACAGTGGTTGGTTGCTTCAGTCCCCACATAGCCCCCAAATCATGAAAAGCAAGAATTACAAGAAATGCTCTCAGTGATTTGTTTTCCTTGTTGTGTCAAAGGAATTCTTATTTTTGTTCACGCCGACAAGACAGAAGAATGAAGAAACATCTGTAAGGTGTTTTCTCAAAGATGTGGGACATGTGCTACTGTAAACATGCTGTGACTTCAAACAGCTTTTACAAATCCCTGATTATGGCTTTAAAAACAACAACAACAAAAAACAAACAAACAAACAAAAAACATTGTGTTGTGGCTACTTCTATAGTGTTCACAATAGTCCCAAGTAG
Source organism: Hoplias malabaricus (assembly GCF_029633855.1). Classification (NCBI taxonomy): domain Eukaryota; kingdom Metazoa; phylum Chordata; class Actinopteri; order Characiformes; family Erythrinidae; genus Hoplias; species Hoplias malabaricus. The sequence continues at coordinate 39,768,338 of NC_089805.1, forward strand.
GCCAACTGTAAGCTAAGAGACCAAGCCTTAAAGCAGTTAAGAGAGAGATGAGGCCTAATAACGGTGGAACGTACCTTAAGTTGCATTGAACTGTAACAGAGATGATCATAGAAATCATTTGTTCCACATATTTACTATGAAGCATGGACTACAAACAAGAAGGAATGTTTAATGTAAATCATCAAGTCTGTTAACTGTCGTTCATAAAAACAATGCTTCATGAGGGCTAGCATGTTTCTGCTATTCTATACAAAGTTATACAGTTTATATGGAAAAAATAATAATTAAATGTCTACTTATGTACTGCCACAAGAATAATAATAAAGTATTGAATATTTTCAAAGAGGCCCATGATTACTTTTGTAATATATACAGTAAAATATATAAAGTTCAATAACCTCAGATTAGCGTTAGACAACTGGTCGTCCTCAGAGTGTGAAGTACTGTGACTACGTTGAGCTGCTAGTGAGCAATGACGGGTTACAAACATCTCTCCACACAGATCACTGTGCCAAGATAACAGCACTGCTATAGCTTTCTGGAAATCACATTTCAACCACAATACATCACTATTATAAACACAGATCGCTCACTCACCTCCAAAGACCAAATTCAAATTTTGTAAATCATATTTCCTTCATCAACCAACTGATTATAAAAAAATATATTGTAGTTCAGCTGAGGGCCTCCAGAACAATGCAGTTCTGTTTTGCTGGTGCATTGTGTCTGTTCCAAGTTTAGAAAACAAAATATTGTGATAGCAGGCTCTTGTGGACATGTCTTCAGTTGGCAGACAGTTAGGAAAACAGGCCCCGAAGCCCTGTTCAAACAGGAATCAGTTTATATGCCTCTGCTCCTATAATTGTGTTGCCTTTTGGATTGAGAAAGTTTCTGTCTAATTTTCTTACTCCAAACTCGGCTGTACTCCTGATATTTTACTCTCACGTGGATAGACATCACTTCACCGTATTTTGTCACTTATGGGAAACTTCACACCAGTTATTAAACATTTTAAAAGTAAAGAAACAAACAGTGGACGAGTTAGAAGGACGTCTCTCGGTCTTGGGCTAAATCATCGGCTCCAAACGTAACCTGGCAGAACATTTCCAGGAGGAAAAAGAATGACAGCTACAGGTAACGTGTTTTATACATGAATGTGTATTATGAACTATAAAACATCATTGTTGTCCAAATAAAAACACGTATCTCCAATAAAAATGCTCCAAAATGTCTTTCATTGCTGTGGTAAGTTGCTATTTTTGAGATACAGGTTTTTTTTGGACAGCAACTTTGTGATGCAGACATTAGAATCTCTCCCTCCAAATAACCTATTCCAACCTGAACAGCCCCTCTGCGTGCTGCTTTAATTTTAACGTGAAGCTTTATGTAGCCCTTGCCTCATAATAATTCATCTCTCCAGCACCACCTGGGGCTCAAGTGCTCTTCCTGAAGCAAACATACGAGACGTCGGCTGCCGGATTGTGATGGATACAGTAAGAGCGTATGTACACTTAAGGCAAGCTTATGTGTGAAACTCATCATCATCCTTGAAGCATCCATAAAATGTGGCCTTCAGCTGAGCTGCCTTCCCCTTCAAAGCCATCTGTTTGACTGAGCACAAAAAACACATCAGATCTGTGGCCCACAACAAGAGCATCAATGCCAAGAAAATGAGAAGATTTCTCAAAGAACGTTTAAGAGACGGGTCACGCATCCATGGGTTATCAAGTCTTCACAAATACATATATCCATTACTCTTCTGACCCTGTCGAGTTTATCTTTGGTAAGTCTGACTAAATATCATTAACCACACATTGGCAGGTCTACACACACACACTCGTCTTTATACAGCGTCAAGACGTCAGTGAGGAAGATGGATCCCCCTGTTGTTTAGCAGGAGAAAGCATTTGGAGAGAAGGAGGCGATGGGATGGTGGAGGGATGCCAAGTTTTTGTCGCAGGAAGCCGGACAGTGATGGACGATTAATAGGGCCTCCAGTGTGTAGAAGGGGATTTTTTGGGTGTGGTCCTGGGCCCAAACTTGGAATATTCATTACTCCAGTTAAGGTGTCCATTACTTGTGTCTTTGCTTTTATTGCAGTTTCTGTTCATAAAAACATTCACTTCATCTCAGTAAAGAAATGCAACACAGCGTGCAGAAAATTACTTGTCCCAGATTAACTTTCTTAAAAAACTTGGTGCAGTTCTTAGAAAAGGAAAACATGGGTGGATCAAGGAAGACAAAGCAAGAAGACTTGAACTGTACAAGACAAATGTATGAACGAGGAGTTGGTTTGTACAAAACGTAAAGAAATCGTCCGATAAACAAAATAAAACATTCGTCTGGAGAAGGAATAAAATGAAAGGGAAATCATTACAGACTGAGATTTAGGACAGGTTTCACTCCCGTTTCATTCTATAGAAGTCATTGATTTGAAGTCATTGCTCAGGATGGTAGAGGTGGGCGGGTCGATCCAAATATCGATACCAACACTGGTATTGATCAATACGCGTGGAAAAAGATCGATACTCAAGCTTTTTTTGTCTCCCGCTAAAATCTTGGTGTATGGCGTTATTTTTGTGCCACAATTCTGCACGCGATATTTTTTATTATTATGTTATTAAGGCTACATGCATTGCTTTGCCAATATTTATGGCAAAAAAAAAATGAAATACTCTTTTGCTATACCTAAATTGCGAAGCATAGTTAAATCAAATACACACTAATATATGCAGGTGTACGTTACTACATTAGAGTTATAGCCAACAGAGTTCTGAATAGCTAACCGCAAGGTAACTTTATTGCAGTATTAAGGTTCTTTCAGGAAGTTATTTAGATACAAGCGGTATCGGAATCATTATCGGCGATACTGGCCCTGTATTTACTTGGTATTGGATTGATACCAAAACTCCCGGTATCGCTCACCTCTACAGGATGGTAATGCCCCAGAGAAGAGTGTTAAAGCCTTTCTTCAGGTGAGAGTCGACAAAAGAAGAAGAAATAAAAAGTCAAGGATAGGGCCAGAGTTTGTACAGATTTTTTCTCTTCAACTTTAAGTTGAAAAAGATATTAATAAATTAGTTTGGTGTCATTCCTGTAATGTATTTGTGACCCATCATTTTCCTGTGAAGGGCATGATTTTGAAGTGTCCTATTTTCTCTCAATATTTTACTTTTCTACTGACCTTACCCTTCTTAATACAAGTGAATTACTTCATATCTAATCTCCTCAGAAGCAGCTCCTTAAGCCTTTTTAATCCACGTATAAAAGAAATATTATAAAAGCCGTTTACAAAGTAATAGGTTTATATTGGTCCTGTAGATTGCCCTTCTGGACCACGTCAGGATATTTCTCTCCTGCCACGCAACATACCCTTTCTTCTGCTGCTTTTCATTTGTTTCACCGAACTCCTGCCTGAGACAGGTGCACTTTACCACAGTGGCTTAGAAGAAGGCAACAGTAAGGAAGTAAGAAAGAGCGCTGAGACAGAGTTCTGGACATGGAGAGGAAAAACAGACGTGGGCAAACGTCTCTGGACCCCGACTCCATGCATTTCTGTAACGAAAGGGATGAACGGGGGGGTTGTTTTCCCTTCATTTGTTGTGGTATCAGCTTCAACCCTCGTGGAAATGTTTGGGTTTTTCCCATTGATTCAAGGCTTCTTTATGAAAGTGTTCTGCAATTTGATGGAGAATGTGCTATAGCTGGTTCTATGTAGAACCTTTTAGAAAAGGGTTCATCTCTTGTTACAAGCTTGACATCATCACAGTAGAGGGACCGTCTTTGGAGCCATAGGAACCGTTTAATCAAGCTAAAGGTTCTTCAAGTCTTCACTGCTCTCCATAAAACCACTTCCTTAAATAAAGAACTCTTAGAACCGTCATTTGTGAGTGTGTAGAACCTGGTACATTGTTCTCTGGAGTGATGGAGATCCATCCACTGCCTTTGGGATGAGTTTGGGAAAAAAAAGAGGTGTCTGCAAAGGTTTAATAAGGCACTGGCTCACAGTTAATGCTCAGACAGCTGGTGTAATTTTAAAAACACGAGGCTGAATGTACGTTTCTAACGAGGACAAATGGTGAGAGCTGGAAACAGAGGACTTCAGACTCGAGGCGAACAATACTAGAGCGTGTGATTGAGCATGCGCATCGAGGGGGGGGGAGCGTCCCAGCTTTCCTGGGTCCGCGTGTGTGCCTCCCCCACGTTTTCAGACACGTTTTATTGTAGATAGAGAGTGTTAGTGTGTGTCAAGAGTCCTCTGGAGGACTGTGCGTCACATGGTTCAACCCACACACACAGTCCCGGGCTCAAAACACATGCGCTAACACACACGCTTACACGCACAGGGCTCGTGGACTTGTGAGAATTTATCTTGACAACTTACTTAGAAAACCTGCATTATTTAAGATTGACTGCGTCAGAGAGGAAGGTTTCCATCTACTGCTCAAAAGAGCGGCGATGAAGATTGCGAAACAGAAGAGTAGTGAAGCCTAGCTGAGCCACCATCCGCATGCAAAAGACTATTGAAACAATAATTTATATATATACACACACACACTGCAAGTTTAAACACTTGAAGAGGCTTCATAAGGAGTGATCTCTGCTATATTCCAGAGCCTCAAGTATGGATCCATTGATTAATGTTTGTACATTCTCCATAGACAAGTGTGATGTGTAATTAAATGCCCTTAAACAGCTCACACATCTAAGGTCACCATGCCCGGTGCTAAGCATTCATCAGAGGGGGATAAATTCCAAATCTCCTGAGAGATTTTGGGATATGAAATAAGAATTGTGATCTAGATGTGAAACATCCAACAGCGGTAACTGATCTCACTAATGTCCTTGTGACTGAATGCTATCAAACCCTCATAGAAATGTTCTTAAATGTAGTGTAAAGACTTCCCAGAGATGTAACTACAGCAAAAGAGACCATTCATTCATTATCTGTAACCCTTATCCAGTTCAGGGTCGCGGTGGATCCAGAGCCTACCTGGAATCATTGGGCACAAGGCGGGAATACACCCTGGAGGGGGCGCCAGTCCTTCACAGGGCAACACAGACACACACACACATACACAGACAGTCACATGGAGGAAACCCACACAGACACAGGGAGAACACACCACACACCTCACAGACAGTCGCCCAGAGGAAACCCACGCAGACACAGGGAGAACACACCACACTCCTCACAGACAGTCACCCGGAGGAAACCCACGCAGACACAGGGAGAACACACCACACTCCTCACAGACAGTCATCCGGAGCAAACCCACACAGACACAGAGAGAACACACCACACACCTCACAGACAGTCGCCCAGAGGAAACCCACGCAGACACAGGGAGAACACACCACACACCTCACAGACAGTCATCCGGAGGAAACCCACGCAGACACAGGGAGAACACACCACACTCCTCACAGACAGTCATCCGGAGGAAACCCATGCAGACACAGGGAGAACACACCACACTCCTCACAGACAGTCACCCGGAGGAAACCCATGCAGACACAGGGAGAACACATTGCACTCCTCACAAAGGGGTCACCCAGAGTGGGACTCGAACCCACAACCTACAGGTCCCTGGAAGTGTGTGACTGCGACACTAACCTGCTGCACCACCGTGCCGCCAAAGGAGACCAAAATACCCAGTTAGTGGAATGTATTAATAATAAGTAAAATTAATAATAATAAAAGGTGTACATTTCAAACTTAAGAGGAACACTACATACATTATTATTTTATTTTACCTTAAAATTACAGCTAAACAGCTATTATATCTGTAAAATGCACTATGTAACGTAATAACAGGCATCACTCAGTCAGTCAGTGACTCAGTAACAGACATCGACTCTCATAGGCTCCTTCTGTGTAATCCAGCAAATAGAAAAATCCTTTCACTGTTAAAAAAACAACAAAAACAAAGGCCAGACAGGTAGACAACCCCACAGCACATGTGGACCACCGTGAAGAATAACAAACAGGTCGGAGGGTCAGTCATTTTAACAGCCTTGTATAACATGCACCCTTCAGATGCACTCCACTGAGAGCTATAAGGGCAGGAGATAGAAGAGAAGCTTTTATAGGCAGTGGGAGCCAACAAACCAAATAAAGCACGATGCTGCACCACACCGGTGCTGCAATGTGGGGTTGATAACAATCAGACGTCGAGAAGTACACAAACACACACCTTGAAAGGTTTAAAGAAAGGGGGGAGGGCGGGGAATTAAATAAATAAAAACCTTGACAGGGTATGTGCATGTTTTGTGTGGTTCCTGTAAACATGACATGAACGTATCAGGTGCACTGTGAGGATATACTGCCCCCTGGTGGTCCCCCCAAAAAATAATACCTTACACAATTCGTATCATTGCTATATTTATTAAATTTTATATACACCTCAGGAAGTATCTTTAAATTATCGTGATCATGATACAACACAGTATTCACAACATGAGGGAAAGCCCCTACTCATAAAAAACTGCAATATACTGAAAATATATATTAATATGTTCTATTTATATTTTGGAATATACGAGATGTTGCATTTATCCCATCTCTGTAGGGCTCTGCTGGTCCAGCTCCACTACACAACTCTACAAACGTGTTGATGCGTGAGCAGGACACTGACTCAAACTCATACATTAAGTCCATCGTCGTGGTCAGAAGGATTACAGCTCGTTGACAAAACGATGATCCTAAAAGCTATAAATGATACAGAACACAGTGAGATAGAGCAAATGTGTACACAATATGTCCAGATGTATACAGACACTCTATTTGCTTTGCTGATCTCACAAGCGTACGATCACACGTTTGGAGCCTTCAACAGAACTCTTGGAGGTGTTGGGGGAGTCCTTCGGGATCGGGAACTAATCATCCAACTTCAGTACCTGACCTCACTAAGGCTCTTGTGGCTCTTGTGCTCGCAGACGTCGAAGAGTGTAGGCTGTTGGTGATCGAATTCACTGTGAATACCCTTGATGACATAAAGCAGGAAGGATCAGCAGGTGTCCGTAGGCTTCTGGACATAGTGTAGCTCAGAGTGGGGTGTGGCACAGGAACACTTTCAGAAAAATCACACTATACTGCTTTGGTCTTTGTGTTTGTCTCAGGCTGGAGTGGACCGTCCAGTTCAACGCGGCTGGCTTCTTTATACTAAAACCAGCCGTCATCAGCAGCGTCAACTGTGTTCTCCGTAAAAGTCCATGCTCAAAGGCTAAAGAGGTAATCGGTGGTGGGTGCGTTACCATTGGCTTTGTCGTTCTCTGGGTCCGAGCTTTTGCCCAGTGGGGTCAGCCCAATGTCCAGGACCTGTGGGTTAGTACGGGACTCGGCAAATCTGGACAGAGAAATACAGCGGCGGGTGTGAGACAAAGGACGGAGGAACAGATGCTAGGGACTGGGACTAGGACGATTAACACCTGACGGCTACTGTTAATGTAAATACTTATTGCTCATTTATTATTAACTACCAACTACTTGTATTAGGAAGTGGGATGTGTAATGTATTAAAAGGTGATCAATTTACTTGACATTGGAATGTTAGAAATTTGGGGAACAATATTATTAACAACAAACAAAGACACACAAAAATAAAATAATAATAATAATCTAGTTTTGTTTTGATTTGTTTTTCTATTCAGTCATTCATTCATCTTTTCTGCTGATTCCATTATTTTAATCATTTTCTTTTATTTTCTAACTGTATTTTACGACATTCTACTGTTTTTTTACAGTAAAAAATGTATTAAATTAACTGAATCTGCAATAGATTCTCCAAATAACTGGGTACAAGGTAGGGATTTGCTCCCCAGGTCACCACCAGGGGTCAGTTACTTGAACAGGAATTAAGCCTGAACTTGGACTGTAGAACATTCTGGAAGGAAGTCTTGATTAAATGGAAACTTTAGTCCAGGGTTAGGTGTAATCCCTGACTGGGAAAATCCCTGCCATTGTCCAAGATGCAGTGTCATTTACCAAGTCAGACAAACGCTACGGTGAAAGTACAGTCGTCAGAGACCACCTTTCATTCATTTGATTTGATGCCCAAGTGATTTTCTCTGAATCTCTGCAGCTTCGGAAATGTCTCTTGTTTCCCACTAAATCTTTCACCTCCTATAAAAAAGGGGATTATCGTATAGGTGATCTCTTCCAAGGCGGTCTCTGACGTCTGTACATTCCTAAGCAACAGTACGGCCATTTCTGTAAATCAATGTGTGTAAAGCAACAAAGCATAACACAAACACTCAAAATCGAGTAGACTATGTTTTAAGAGCAGGGCTGCACAACAGATCATCTCCTATTATTATTATTATTATTATAAAAATAGTGTTTATTGATATTTTTTATATCACAGAATGCTACAGTATTTAAATTAGCCCCCAGACCAACCACAAAGCTGTTGGCTGGGGGCCTCCGGACCATCACAGACGTGTGTGATCTAAATAATATTTAAATTTGCTGAACGTAAAGCAGGTCTACCTGGTGTTCACTGCTGACAGTTTGTCTGTAGAGTGCAGCCCTGTGATGGAGGTGTACAAAACTGGAATAAAATGAGTGCCGTGTGGTAAACAGTGACCATGGTCTTTTAATGTCAATGGGACATGATGAAGGCCTTTCAACAAATGCAAAAAATGACAGACGTCTAGAATCATTTATCCTGGGAGACACAAGACTAATGACAGAAAGGGAAGCGGATGGATCATGTCATTAAGGTAAGGGTGGGGTTGGATTAGACTACACCACCATTATTACCTGGAGAGTACTCAAAGCTATCCAAACTGCAGCTAAGAACACAGAGAGAGTAAACAGTCAGAGGATTTAGTGGTGAACATATCATACCTTTCCTTTCCAAAGCCTGGTCATATCTCACAGGAACAAGAAATAAAGAATGAACGATACAACATCACTGACATTTCTCAGAATTACACTGAGCGGGAGTAAGTTGATGCCGTGTCAGTAGATGGCGCTAACAAACGTTTACCACAGTCATCAGAGGAAGCGTACTGCGCATGCGCATGCTTCAGCTTAATGGGAGACAGTAAAAAGTCAGTTGGCAGACTGTTTAGAAAATTAATTAAGAGCAGTCTTATCACAGACTTTGTCGGCTACAGAGGTTTCCCAGATAAAAATCTTTAAAAACGCACATTTTCTAAGTTCTCGGTTTATTTTATTTGTTTATGTATGTATTGCTTTGGAAAACCACCTTTAAAAAGGTCCGAGAACTGACAGAACGTAAAAGTCAACACAAATATTAAGACTTACGTGTTTTCGTTTTTCTACAATGTAATAAAATGCAGATATTTTCAATGGAGGCAGCCAAGGAAGCAAGATGTTCAATATTAAGAAACTGTTCCTAAACAGCACAAGCGTTCAGACACATACTACATTTACTTGGTGCTGTTCTTGTGTTCCCAGCCCAAGGTCTTATTTTAATCTGTCAAAACTGAACCAGGTCCCAGCCCAATAAAATAAGCAATAAACTGTGTTAGTGTTGTTCTATCAGAAGTTTGAGAAGGTTTTGTCCTTGTCCTGTACTCATTTTGGAAGCTTTTGTTATCAAACTGTAAACCAGAATTTTGGAAAGACTTGTGTTTGGAATGTTTTCTCGTTCCCTTCCCCCCCATTTTGCTGTATGTATTTGAAAAGTACAGCAGCCACAAAATGGACACAGATCTCTGTATGCGTGTCTACACAGTAAGAGAAATGCTTCCCATGTGGATATTGAATATTCAAAAACACTGGTTTCCAAAACGTAATTACACCGTTTACTGAGGTCTACCCACAAAAACAAGCCTGACTGACAGAAAGAAAATGGTATAACCTTTATATAAGAAAGTAAAGTCCTGTTACTGAACACTGAAATCTGGTTGTTATAAAAAAAACTCCACTGTAGTCTTGAAATACATGTTCTTGGGGAATTTCAAACTGTCTTGCTGTAGGAATTTGGAGTAATGTGATGGCAAACACATGCTAAAGGCTTGTTGAGCTCTTCATAAAAGGGGAAGACTAAATACTTGAGGGGGACACAAAGACATGTATTTTTCTCCAGGCCGTTTTAAGGACACCGTGGAGTTTCAGCAGCTGAGAAATATTGTATAACCTTTTGTACAAGCCTTTTTATTTTAATTTTTTTACATTTACTACATGTGAAATTATTTAATAAATCCAGAGCTATTCTACTGGTCCAGTTGTGGTTAAATTTAGATACAGTACACACAGACCAACCATTACATTATGGTACATACCAAGAATTCCAGCAGCCCTGCTGTGTCTGATCCACTTGTACCAGCACAACACACATCAACACACCTCCACCACATCAAATCACTGCGGTGCTGAGTATGATCCACCGTAAAAATAACACCTGCTCTGTGGTGGTCCTCTGAGGGTCTTGACCATTGAGGAACAGGGTGAAAGGGGGGAAATAAAGTATACAGAGCACCAGATGGACTATAGTTTGTAATTGTAGAACTACGAAGTGTTCCTGTGTAGCGGAGCTGAGAGATTGGACTGTGGGTGTAGAAATAAGGTGGTCATAATGTTATGGTTGATCAGTGTGAATTGCAGGTATTGTTTTCAAATTGTACATATGTATATTTCAATTATAAAAAAATGTAAAAACAAAGTTCCCAGAGTGATGATATGTGACTTATCAACATCCATCCATTATCTGTAACCGCTTATCCAATTTAGGGTCGCGGGGGGTCCAGAGCCTACCTGGAATCATTGGGCGCAAGGCGGGAATACACCCTGGAGGGGACGCCAGTCCTTCACAGGGCAACACAGACATACACACACACATTCACTCACACACTCACACCTACGGACACTTTCGAATCGCCAATCCACCTGCAAAGTGTGTTTTTGGACTGTGGGAGGAAACCGGAGCACCTGGAGGAAACCCACGCGGACACGGGGAGAACATACCAACTCCTCACAGACAGTCACCCGGAGCTGGAATCGAACCCACAACCTCCAGGCCCCTGGAGCTGTGTGACTGCGACACTACCTGCTGCGCCACCGTGCCGCCCGCACTTATCAACATGTTAGTGGTAATCTAAGCAGACCTTAGCAGTGAGAGAGAAAATTAACACATCAGTTAAACACAACATTTCAGACGTGACTTTTCCTTAAAAGTGGTACACAAACAGTCAGAAATCAGAGGGCTGTAGCAGAAAGCTCTTCTCATTCTTTTACACTTTTCAAGGACCTGCCCTTCCTGCTCCAAGTGGAGGAAGATTGGGAGGATAGTGACACAGAGATACAACTGGTTACTAGTATGGATAAGTGTGTGTGTGTGTGTGTTTTACCTTGAGAAAGCTTCATCCAGACCATCATCTAACTCCTGTGGAGAAATATATATTTAAACATATTAACTCATATTAAACATGTTTTTTAATTTTAATTTAATGTTTTTTTCAAGGCATTAAGCCTTGTCCTGGACTACACAACATTTGGATTGTGATGTTTCCATTAAAAGGGGGATACAGTCCAGGACTAGGCTCAATCCTTGTCTGGAAAACCACCCCTTAAGGTTTTGAAAGGGTTCTTGACTTGGAAATTCTAGTAAATACAAGTTCATATAAAGCCTCTTAAACATGTAGCGTGTTCTTAACATTTTTTCAAAGGTTCCTCACATTCACACAAAATGCGTCTGTAAACAAGCATCCTCTGAAAGGTTTTTAAGAGGTCCAAAACTGTTCTGTTGTAGCATGAAAACGTTGCTTTATAATAATTCCTAGAAGAATCACACAAGAATGCTGGTGAGCTCTTACTAAATAATTAGTTTAAATAACCTGTGAAGTAATATATAACGTAAACTCTAATTCAAAGCCCCTTTACTGTTGAATCTTCACATAAACAAATGTCATTTCCTTGGCTCTTTTGGGCCATTAAATGTGTAGAGTTCCAATAGTGATTTTTTCTGTGAGCCTAAAACCGAGTAAGTTTGTGTGAAGACAATATCCGAGTTTGGAACTTACCCAGACAGTGTTGTTGTTTTCAGGCTCGTGGTGGTTGTCCATATGGGTCTCCTGGTTGTCATTATTTTCCAAAACTACCACAGGGCTGTCATCAATATCCAGCAGAGTTGCTGTTGCTGCGTCTAGAGCCAGAATATGACATACTCTTTAAGAGACATTCCATTATTTCTGCACGCATTTTCTAACCATTCCAACATGCCCTGGCCTTAATGGCTCTTAGTGCCTGAGGGAGCCTCCTGTAGAGTTTCAGTCCTAAAAACATGAATTATAGACGCTAGTTAGTCAGTCACTAGGTCCTTAGATGTTAATGAAATTCAACACAGAGGCAGGAAGATTGCATCAGTGTTAATGGGCACACTCTATGGCCAAAATTATGTAGACACTTATCTGAAATAGAGTTCAGATATTTCAGCCACACTCACTGCTGGGAATTGCATAAAATCAAACACAATTCAAAGACCACAGACAAAATCTGGCATTAGAGTGTGTCATACTGAAGAGCTCAGTGCCTTTAACTGTGGCATCTGCCTTGCTCAACTCTAAATGACACAACAGCTCACCTATTACTCATTATATTACTGACCATCAGTGGTAACTCTGAGGACTCACACAGGTATGCAATGTCCCAACCTACTGAAGGACTCGTCAGGCTACAGATTATTTAAAACGCAATAAAGCACCAAGTTCAAACAATTATAATTTAGACAGCAATGCATTATCCTGAGGGGAAAAAAGGGGTAAAATGAAAAACCTTCCACTGCTCTCAATGTATGCCACATTTAATACGTGCAAAACGCTTCAGTATTTTGGCAACACATTTTTTTCCAAAACTACCCTAAATCATTTCTTTGAATGTTAAAAAAGCTGGACTTTAACTGTTATTCCATGCCTGTGTCTTATTCAGTAGGAATTTGAATGGCATGAGAAAACAACATTCAGGGAAACTGTCCAGGAAGTGATACAAACCCAGTTCCAGTACAAACTACGCAGACTCCTGCGCCACTTGACAACGAGGAGTGGCATTTCTGAATCACAGTGCCGGCAGGAATGACCTAATACACTCCAGAAACTCTCAGGTGGAAAGACTTTATTGTACTCCTTGATGCAGTGTCCTTGAAAACTCTCAAAACATTACACACACACACACACATACACACCTAATATATTGTAGGGATTACTGTTTAGTTATTGCCATTTTTCTTTGGGTGAGCCAGAATAGTACATAGCTACATGTAATTACACCGTTGCACAGCCCAACGCTGAGGGGTCATGGTGGCTTTAAGCACATGTGCAGCTGCTCCAAAGCGTGCAATTTAACTTCCTTCTCTTCAAAGAGACGTGTCTACAGAGTGTACGTAATCAGTTGGTTAGGCCCTTTCTGGCTTTTACAATGGAAAAAAAAGACAAATAAATAATCAAAGTTATTTAAGTGTACATTAATCATCACATAATAATTCATGTTTGTTTGGTATAGTGAGGCGGACCACACCCGTGCCCTTCACACAGAAGGGTTGAGGAGGACCACCAAACCTTGTGCCAGAATCCTAACACATCTGTAACCACATCAGAACTGCAAGACACGAGCGTCTATTAAATACCACAAATGTAAATGCCTATAGACTATACGCATAAGGCTGGGTGGTCAGTACCTGTTCCTTTCAGACTGATCACACTTGTCTCCGAAGCTGTACTAGATTTTACTTCTTGCTGCTCTTTCTCTGTGAGGAAGAAAAAAGAAGAAATACATGTATTATTATTATTATTATTATTATTATTATTATTATTATTATAACGATTAAAATGAGCTATTAATGAGTATCAAATATACAAAACACTTATTAAACAATGGTTTTGAACATTTCAGATAGCCTCTGATATAAAATAAATAAATAAATAAATTCCCCATATTTTAGAAAATCCAATCATCCCCATAACCCCATAAAAAGAGAATTAGAGAATAGTGGTCAAACTGAAACTCTCTTTAAAGCTCAACAGTGTCAGTGGCCTTTACGATAAAGACTCCCCTAGGACAGTGGCCCGTCCAATCAGGCTGACAAATGACGGCTCCGCTGGAGTCGGAGCTCACACAGCAGTGCCACTCGTAGTGTGGACAGCTAATAGTGGCTCTTAGTGGACACACACCTTCGCTGGCATCCTGCCAGGAGTCAAAGGCCATTTTGAAGGCTTGAGCTACAGTCAGTGTTACAGCCTTGGCCTGGGAGAGAGGAAGAGAGAGAGAGAGAGAGAGAGAGAGAGAGAGAGAGAGAGATGGGAGAGGACAGAGCTCCATTAACACTATCAGGCTTTTAAATTTACATTTTATTTTCATGATGAGTGCTTTAGTAAGGCTCACATTTAAACTGGCATTAAAATGTTCACAGTGTTCCCATTGTGTTCATCTGAGGATTAAATTTATACTGAATTTAAACAGAACAAAGCGATATACGTTGGAACTATGAACATTTTCTGCATAATGCCACATGCTTGAATTCCATCCAAAAAGAGTTCATAATACATAACACAGAAGGATTTACATGTCAAAAGTTTAGAGACACCCCTCTTCAAAAACTCCTTTCATACATTATATATGTTCTTTTTAATGATCATTTTATACTATTCTCACTATAAATGGACCACGAAGAAGGCCTGTGGTATGGTCAGTCTCACAACCCGAGTCAAAAGAGAAAAAGGAGATTAATAAAAGTATAAAGGCCCTATAAGGTTTACTAGAGGGACAATAAGCCCTAACAGGCTGACTATGAGAACTGGCCAGTATTTCAGTACAGATAATTCATTCATTGTCTGTAACGCCTTAAAGGCTAAGCACCACTTAATGGACCTCCATGAATATTTCACATTATTTTAGTTACTGACAGATATAAGTATGAATTAAAATGAAAATAGCAGCTTAATTTGCTTTAAAACTGACAATTTTATTAAATTGACGGAAAAACCCGAGCTCGCTACGGAAATTCTTGAACACAACCGTGACGTCACTGGTGGACAACAGCTGAACAACGCCGCGGTAAAACACCGTTATGACTGACTGTTATGACAGTATCTAGCTAAATAACCAACATTATTCACGACAATAGCCTAGCAATAAGCTAAACTCAAATGTAGAGGCACCGTTATTCTTGTAAATGTGATCGAAGTCGAACTCGAATTCATCCGACACTATAAACCTCCGTAATGCAGCTACGTAGCCGAGTATAATCTGAGCCACCGAGTTTAGCGAGTCAAGCTAACGTTAACTAACACCAACTAAAACAGGCGAAGTGAGTGTCCTTACCCTGTTTACCTCCATGTTACAGAGGCTCTTCAACACCTTTCGTTGGTGTCCTTACATGCCCATATTGTTGGAAAAGCGCCAGTGAAATGAGCTACAGATAACGGAGTGAGCGGATGGTCATTTCCAAAGTGCCCGTTTAAAGTTGACAAATTTAGTCCATTTTCTGGATATTTTGGGATCTTTGGGCCATTTGTGCACAGGTGTCCCACTGTACATTGAATGATTGCAGCCAAAAACAACACACCTTTTCTTCATTGTGCATTAAATTAAGTGCAGCTTCTAGAGTTGTTGTCCACCATCTACGTCACAGGCAAGACGCCTATTAGAGTTTCCGAACACCGTTGGGGGGGGGACCAACGGTCTTTTTAACCTTATTCCTTGAATTAGTAAGAAATAACATTCTGACTATCAATAAACACAAGTTAGGAACTCAAATTCCACTGTATTTATTTGTTTGACACTTTCATAGCGCTGGTGCTTAGCATTTAACACCTCAGGGTCACGGTGGGTCCGGAGCCTATTCGGAATCACTGGGCGCAAGGTGGGAGCTCACCCTGGAGGGCCATTTGTGAACTATGGGAGGAAATCCTGGCGAAAACCCCCACAAACACAGGGAGAAGACACAGAATTCCTCACAGACAGTCACCGTAGGTGGGAATTAACCCACACCCTCCAGGTCCCTGGAGCTCTCTCTTCTCCAACTTCAGAAAGTTCATTCACTTTGTGTTATATTAAACTTGTGACTGCGTGATATAACTGTGGTAGAAAATGACTAGGGTCAGTTTAAAAGCAGTTGATTATAATAAGAGTAATCACAGACCTAGTCATTTTTTTAAACGTAGTGTGGAAAGGGAGGAGAGAGTGCCATAGTCTGGAAACAGACATTTTAGATTTGTAATATGCAGCAAAGTGATAGCATCTAGGTCTAAAACCTCGCCCTCTTCATCATGAGTGTTTCTGGCCCAGACTCTGATCCCTTTCTCTAAACACTCCTCTGGAAGGGCGAATCTGTTTCATTAAAAAAATAAATAAATAAAAAATTCACACAGTGCAGTAAAAGTTACTCACCACTTTCCTCTTGGCACAGAGGAAGGCGTGGCATTCCAGGGTTTCATTCTGCTGGTTCTGGGCGATGTAAGCAAACACTTTGTTGTGCATTTTGTCTGCTGTGCAATATGATATTCTAAAAAACACACATCTCAGTCAGGTTAAGACTAAACACATTATTATTATTATTATTATTATACATAAAAAACATGAATGAATGTAATTTAACACACAATTACAAATTGAATAGTGTCAGTTTCAGTACAGTAAACTATCCACAAACGGTGATTTAGATTTTTTAATTCGAAAGCAGTCTGAGGCAAGTATTGGATGTTTGTAATTTGTAGAAAGCTGGTGGAGAACGAGTTGTATACTTTAACAAATTGCAGTTACATGCATGCTGGCAGCTGCAAGCAATATCATTTCCTTGGAATTTGATGTGGACAGAGCAATTCAAAAACACTCAGAGAAAATAAAACAAATATTATTCTCACTTAATTAACCATCTATGTATTTTTACAGCATTCCTGTATAATTTTGCCAACTGTAATTGTTGTATTTACATGTAACATCACTGGACATAGTGTATACATTTCACAGCATCACCAAAGCAAAAAAGGTTTTCTTATAGAGAAATAATACTGTGTCACACATACAAACGCACACACAGGCATTGAGTCTTTATGACCTGGCTGATTAAAACTTTATGAGCACAGGGATGAGTTTTAATCAGAGAGAGGGATAGAGACAGAGAGAGAGAGAGAGAGAGAGAGAGAGGGATAGAGAGAGGGTTAAAGTGAGAGAGAAAGAGGGATAGAAAGATAGAGAGGGAAAGAGGGATAGAGAGAGAGAGAGAGAGAGAGAAAGAGCGAGAGAAAGAGAGAGAAAGGGATCGAGAGAGAGAGAGGGATAAAGCGAGAGAGAGAGAGAAAGAGAGGGATAGAGAGAGAGAGGGATAAAGAGAGAGAGAGAGATATATAGAGAGAGGATAGAGAGAGAGAAAGAGGGATAGAGAGAGAGAGGGATAAAGAGAGAGAGAGAGGGATATAGAAAGAGGATAGAGAGAGAGAAATAGAGAGAGAGAGAGAGAGAGAGAGAGAGAGAGAGAGAGTGGGATAGAGAGATTCACCTGTATATAGAGACACTCTCTATCAGCTGATTGGACACACTGTTGTAAAGAACGATTCCCTGAGGAGTGACCTTCAAAGCCACCTTGGGGAGCTTCCGTCCACTGGCCTTAGCCTAAAAATCATTGCAGACAAAACATACAGGAAAGAAATACACTATATATACAAAAAGTATTATGAGACCAACACATTACTCCTACAGGAGACTGACGTCCCATTCTAAATCCATAGGCAAAAGATTTTGTAGCATTTCTGTGGAATTTATAGCCCATAGACCCAGATGAGCTTCTCTGAGCTCAGACACTGATGTCGGCTCGCAAGCTCCATTCTAGTTCATCCCAAATAATGTGTCAATCAATGTCTCTTCCATCCCAAACTCAACCAACCATGCTTATATGAACTTTGTTGGAGTCGTGCTGGAACAGAAAAGGGCTGTACCCAAACTGCTCCCAAAAAATTGAAAGCATACAATTGTCCAAAATGATTTGGCATGCTGAAACGTTACGTTTTCCCTGCACTAGAACTCAGGGGCCTAGGATAATAGCATTAGTCCTCCTCCTAACCTGCAGTCAGTCAGGTTAACATTCTCCTGGCATTTGCCAAACCCTGACTCATTAATCAGATGTCCAGATAGAGAAATGTGATTCATCACTCCACACATGCTTAACACCACTCCATCTGATGTTTGTCATTGTGGTTAGTGATGAAAGGCTTCCATGCAGACACTTGGCCAAGGAAACCCATACCATAAAGCTCCTGCTACACAGTTTTTTGTGCACCTTGTGAGCACTCAGTGACCCTGCTCTGTAATTTTATGTGGTCTGCAAATTCATGGCTGAGTGGCTGTGGTTGCTAAATGCTTCCAGTTTCCAATAATAACACTCACAGTTGATCATGTTATATCTAGGATGGAAGACATTTCACAAACATTCAGTGAGCTCTCAGAATGACAAATTATATTGTAATTGTTTGTAAAGATAGATTGCATGGCTAATTAATGCACTTAATTAAATAATTAGGTGGTGTGTCAGAATACTTACATTTATAAAGTGTACTAATGAAAACTGTTATGTATAGTTACCAAAGGCTACTGTTTATATTTACAGAAAAAAATGGGAATCCAAGTACACAGTCACTATATGACGTTTTTTTTTATATATTCACTGTTCCTTCTGAGTATAGTGTAATCTTTAAGGAACATATCTGCACTTAAAGAATGTGGTTTACATCTTGGTGTTGAACACAACAGTAACAGTTAAACTCTTTTTATATATAAACCATCGTGCTTGCTTTATTGCTTTATTTAAATATTGCAGTTATAATTTAAATAATCTCATTTTGTGTTAAAACCGAAACTCAAATAGCTATTGAGGCAAAGTTTTTGTTTGTTGTTTCTTTGAACTGAAGGAATAATTATGAGAACTGCGAGCAACACTTTACTCCAGGCCATACTCACTGTGGCAACAATCCTCTTGACAGCGGCTGCTGACAGGTCTTCACCTTTTGGCTGGTCCACCAAAGTCATTCCCAAATGCCGCAGGTTAAATGTCATGCCCTCCACGAGGGTCTCCCTGGTGTCTGTCCAATTCTCTGGAAGCTCTGTGAAAACAGAAAGAGGTATGGGTTATGACAGAAGGTCAAAGAGTTACGCAAACAAACCACAAAGCCACATGCAACAGAAAACAACTTACTGTATGTAGAGTTAAAGTACAAGGCTGTATGTAAACACCAAAGCACCAGAGAAATGGGCTGGAAAAATATATTACACATTAAAAATGTCAATATCTGTCTCTTTGAAGCTGAGCCCGAGCCCCTGCGACTCAAAAACATTCCTGAAAAACATGATGTCCTTGCAGCCTTCAAGCCATCATCTTCTTTTCCCAAAATCATATCTTAACGCTGAAGCCCAGACGTACCCAGCGGTAATCACCAACCCAGCGGCGCTAAATCTCTGAGGATGAGCTCTTTATCTGAGGCCAGGTCTGGGTGACTGAGCCTGTGTTTATGAGAAACTGTGATGATCTGTGGAATGCGCAGATAAACCTTGATAACAGTCATGAAAAAAACCCAAATATGACCCAATTTTGCTTTGCGTGGGTGAACGGCCTCGTCCCTGCCTTTTGTCCTTCACTGTTCACAGAGTTCATCTCCACCTCGAATCTCCAAAAACAAAGTAACTTTACATTAGAAAGCACTTACTTCATTGCACCACAACACTGATGTCATGTTTGAGAGGAATCATACACCAGTTCTATATATAAAACCTTACATACCACAGACTTTTGTCTATACCCAAGAATAAAGTTTTGAAATAGTTGAGCTCAATGACTGTGGTTTCTTCAGTCTCTTACTGATACAAGGAGATTATAAAAGGACAAGGCCTGACTTATAGCCCCTCACCAGCATTGAAATTTCCCTCATTGATTTAAGGTTCTGGAGAGAAGAACTTCTTTTTTTTTTTTTGTATAATCTTCCAGCCTGCACCTCCAGAAATAATATATCCTGTGCTGAGATTATTGATGCTTGTCCTCCACACCTGGGAGGCATTCTCAGAAGCTCATAAACAAAGAGGGGTGTAATAACACAGGAAGAGTGATAGGCAATCTCACTAAATACTGATTAGTGGGGGCCCCCCAGAAGCCCTTAATCACTGCTGAAACCTGTACTTTATTCGAATGTTTATCATTGAGAGCCCAGTAAGGGTGGAGTGACCAGGGTTCCAGACTGGACACATTGTGAACTACTGCTAAACCAAAATTAACCAACAGCAGAACAGATATTGTTCTTGAACAGCTCCGATGAGATTTTTCTTTTATATTATGTTCATAATGTTTTTAAAGGTTTTGACCAATAACCACTCTGGCCCCTTGACCCCTCTTTGTTCAGATTAAGTTAACAGGAAATGCCTTGAGTCAGGAAACAACCCAAACATTGTAATATAAACAATAAGAGGATATCAGTTAGTCAAAAATGTAGGGGCACTTGGAATGCTAAGATTAACCTCTTTGTACACAGAGCAGAGTCAGGCACTAACTGGATTTGTTTTTGCAGTCATGCATATGTTTAATAAACACTGAAGTAACATCAATTAATATATTTCAAGTATATTTTAAGTGTCTAAAGCCAAGGAATACAAACAGCCACAGACAAATTGGATAGGGTTATGGCTTCCAGATCTCAGATTTCCTAGATTTTAATGTACGGAGAAAACCTTATTAAATTGTATAAATATATATTTAATTTCCTAATCCATGTCCGGAAGCCCATAAGCCCATGTTGATGTTGCAACTAGAGGTGGGCGGATCGATCCAAATATCGGTAATATCGATACCAACCCTGGTATTGGTCAAAACTCATGTAAAAATATCGATACTCAACGTTTGAGATAACAACCCCCCACCCCCCATCCACGTGGCAAAGAGTAGCAGTATCAGTATTGATATCAGTATTTACTTGGTATCGCCCACCTCTAGTTGCAACAGTGACTAACCTTCACCACCAATTCAGCCTACTTCAGTTGAAGTGATGTGGGGTGTTGTTACTGCAGACAGCTCGTGGTAAAATTAGATGGACATTGGCATAGACAAGGAAACAAAGCACTGGGTTGTTAATGCCCGTCTGGAAGTGGATCCAAATATTTAGTTTAAGCTGGTATGGCTCTCTTTAGTTGTGACATTTTAAAAGCACAATACCAAAAACAGACTGTATTATAGTAACTGAAATGTGTTTTTGAGTCGGAGGACTGCATGAAAAAGTAAAATAAGACAAATGCACAACTCAAAGCCTTAGTATATTCTGCAGGAATTAAACAACTCTGGAAGATGAGCAGTAAATCAGTGATTGGCTTTTTAATAAATGAAGCCAAAGGGCTGACCAGCTGCTGCCAGTGTGTTTCTCCCCCCCATCTGCATTAGATCGTCCACCTGTTTAATACGAGCAGGACACTGATGCAAATTCAGAGAGATCCAGAGACACTGCCTATAAATCTAACTCTAACCACCATAAAAAGGCCCAGTCCAGTCACTCTTCATTACACAACAAGCCGTGTGGTTTCACATTGAAGGAGTGTGATGTTTGAGCTCATCCCTTCATACACTGATGGGAAGTTGCTTTTGAGGTGACAGGTGTGTGGCTGGTTAAATGAGAAGAGCCATCATTTAACATCATGCTAAGATGAACTTAACCAAGACACAAAGCATTCATTCATTCTTCACCTTAATCAGGTATGGGGTGGATGATAATGGAAAGTGTAAGCAAGTAATTAAACTGCAATAAAACAGACTGCAGACTGAAGCCTTATTCCATTACTCAGACTTGGGTGAGCATTTCACAGAGCTTGAACTTGGCCATGAGTTTGAAAGACAGGTCTAGAAATCCTTCTACATGCATTCCAGCCTGTCGTCATGGTGTTAAGTCTTCTCAATCACTATACAGCTCTTAAGAGGTCAAGAGAGCTCTCCAGTTCCCACTGTTCCCCCTTTAGGAAAAAGTCGCAAATCAGCCAGAACTGTGAGGCTCCCAAACTGTACGTGCATGAGCTTATAGTCCCAACTAAACATACACTGGAGGCTGCATAATGGAATGTATTCAATATTCCTTGGGTATTCTGCACTCATCTAGCCATTATTCAATTAAGTCACCAAATCAGTCCCTCTTTACTAAGATGATGGTGGGAGCATAAAAGCTGAATTACCAAAAGAATCAGTAAAAAGATCCTTGAAAACCTCTGAACTAACTTTATAAAACATTTTAAAAAACAAAATAATATTTATAGCAGAATTACAATCAGTTTTTTAGTAGTCTCAGCTTTAGTACATCAAAGCCACTTAATGTATTTGGATGTAAAATGGTGGATTGGCAATGAAATGGTTCTGGGGTTGCCTACAACACTAAATATTTTATTTACTCTCTAATACCATCAGTGAAAATTAACACAACTTTACATTTTTGTATGTACAGTGGATAATGGTAAAACAGTGGGAAATCTGAATGTGTTCTTTAGGTTCTGTTTGGCCTAGCAGCACAGTGCATGCCAACTCTCCGAGCCGGAATTAACTTTTAAAATATTAATTTTATATGTTGAAGGCCAAACATTCATCTCAGCAGTATCTCAGAACATAGTCTCTGATTTTACGCAGCTTATTTATAACGGTTTTTCTAATCAACGTTCTGACTATATTTGATGGCCACCATTATGACGTCATCAACACTGTGGGGGATGGAGAGTTCTCACAATAAACGTTTTTTGAATGTTTTTATTTATATGCTAAAAAAGTAGAACCCCCAAATTTTAATAGAAAAACGTGACCAAAATATTTCTCAAATCCAGCTTAGACTCAGGAATCCTAAAATGGGCATGAGGCTTACTACCTAAGGAGAGCATTCACTTCAGTGGTCTACAACTTCTACTTTGAAGGGCTATTTTTGTGGCTTAGGTTTGGAAGCTTATCAACTGCAGAGTGAAACGTAGACAATGGTTTGAAACCGTTATAACGGTGTACAGCAAACTACCATTTTAAATACAGAAATGGTTGGTTTTCTATAATATATCCTTAAAATGATCATATGACTAAAATAATTTCATATGAGTAAATCATACGAGTAAAATATTCCTGATAAATTAAAAGGAACACTAGGTAGTATTTTTACTTTAAAATTACAGCTTTAAAATAACTGTGATGCCTCACCGACCTGTAATAGGGAGAATGTAGCCACTTCCATCGTTACTCTGTGGTCAGCACTTGCAAAAACTGCATTATGTAACTTATATAATATAAATCAAGTTTCAACCATAATAATACACTTCTGCAGTAGCAGATTAAAGGACATTTTCTCTGGAAGACAGAAACCAGTCCTTACGAAAAGTTAAACGTTGAGATGAAGATGTGAAAACAACAGCTTTGGGCATTTAAAGGAAGTAAACCCGCTATTAAGGGCGAGAAACCACAACAAATTCAACTCAGATACAAGGGGGCTTCAAACTTCTCCGTCCAAACCTGAAGGGAAACGTTACTTTCCACCTTAAACGCTGAGCACGAGCAGATACAGTCGGGCGTCTCACTCAACACATCCAGCACTGTTTAAGGTGGACCGACAAATTATAAAAAAAAGGTACCGAATTCAGGTTTGATATCACACCAAATATTCAGCAGGTGATAAATGAGAATAAACATAAAAAAAGAAAGATAAGCACAACATGTTAAACCAATTAAAGTAAGAAAAAAGGGTTTTATAACGGGTCCGAGAGGAGTAAACCAGTCTTTATTCACCGTTTGGTTTTAAATTAAAGTTTGTGTTGGTCTAGAACTGTGGCTTTATTCCAAACCACCCCTCACTCCCTACAAAAGTCTACTGCAGAGGTCAGGAAAGAAAGGATATTACACCCGAGTGCTGTGAATGTTAGACAGTGCCTGCAAAAGTCTTTAGACAAGTAACGCACTGCCCTTCAACTCCTGAGTAATGCACAACCAAGGCAGCACGGAGTCGTTTGGGACGGAGCCGTTGTTATTTTTGGTTAAATGTGTAAAGTTGGTCACTCACTGTGGTGTTTGCCTAATCCCGGACTCCGCAGAGCTCTTCCCGCCGACTTCAACACGTCCATCTCCAAGAAACACCGGGAACTGAAGCTGAAAAAAGGTGGGAAAAAAAAACTCGAGTCGCGCTCAACACAGCGACAGTCCCCGACTTAAACACCGCTCCTCCGCTCCTCAACTTTGTTTTGATGCTCAGATATCTGCCGCTTCAGCCTCCGAGGGGGCGGAGCTACAGCTGTCAATCAGGAGTAAGGTTAACCCTATCATACCCGGACATTACTTCATTTCCAATCTTTTAAAGGGAATATTCTTCACCCCTTTTTGTTGAATCCTGAAACAAAGTCATTCAGAAATGTTGAATGTTAAAGGTCTATTCTAGTGAAACGTATTGGGTCAGAATTTTCTGGTGGTCATGAGGAAGCAGAAATCTAAAAAGCTTCATAATTCTGTCTTTAAAGAGGTACACTATGTAATGTTTTTAACTGAACATAACCTCAGAATCATTGTGATCCTCACATATCAGATTAGCTTGTTTTGGAATGTGAATGAAATGGCTGTATTTGTGTTGAAAACACTGTGCCGTCTGGTTCCTTTGCACACCGTTTTAAAGAAAGAAATCTATCCGTTTTTCATTTGAATCCACCTTGTTCACAGGATGATTTCAAGTATGTAAAACTCTGGCAATATTAATTGACTATCTGACATCTGCCTTTAATCTTGAGCTTTCTGTTTGTGCGGCTAAGTTCTAGTGTTAATTTGACTGCTAACAGTGATCTATTCAGTGAATTGTCTAGATGTCCAAACATCACCCCCATGTGGCTATTAGATAAACCCCTCTCATACAAAGTAGACAGGTGACATAGCTCACATCTATAATATTTCAGAAATGGCATACTTCTTTTTGTTTGTTTTGATTTTCGGCAATGCTAGTTTATATAATCAGAGTTTACACAATTTCCCTCAGGTTTACAGCACATGTAGTCACTGAGTTCTTGACAGATTGGTGAGGATGTTCACATCCTGTGTCTTATTAACAATTCATCGTATCTTTGAAATAGATAAAACTGTAAAGTATTTCCCCTGCATTCACAACATCGTGTTTTGATTGTGATTGTGAAGTAGACGCAAGAACCTTAAAAGGAAAAATCAACAACAAACCAGAAATAACTGCGTTCTTCTTTACTCTCCACAAAGTTTACAAAAAAAGACCCCAAAACAACGCCATTGCAATCCACAGAAATAATAAAAAAAAAGTCAGGGGAAGAGTAAAAATTGAACATTTGACAAATCAACCCTGTTGCAAAAAAAATAAAACATGTCTGAAAAGCTGAGCACATTTCATAGCAATCACTGAAAATGGAGAAGATAAAAGAACAGTATAAACTGGGCTGATGTTTGATTAGCTGATGATAGCCAGTCTTGCTAGCATTATTAATTTGACTCACATTTTTTGTGTACTGCATTTGTCAAGTGTACAGTTCTTATCCTATTTTCAATAGCCATCTCTACCTCTGGAAAAAAAAAAAATGAAGATGATGATGACGGGGGGTGGAGGTGGAGGTGATGGGGAACATACTTGGCACATTTTACTGAAATCAAAATATTCAGCAAGATATATTTTTTTTAAAACAGTGTTACAATGTGGTAAAAATTTGTAAACAAGCTTAGATTGAGGAACACTGATAACTGAAGAAGAGCGAGTCTGCTGTCAGAGATCTTTCTATGACATCATCATTTCTTGCCAAAATGAAACATACAAAGGGAAGCTGAACAGAAGAAGTACCGCAACTGAGAGTCAACAAACGATCTTGTGTTGATCAAAGGGAGGACATCATCGTTAAGTCGTTGAGTGTTTTAAACAGAAAAAGATTCAAGGCACTGCGTATATAATGACGACTAGAAAGATCAGCTACCCACACTGTGTATGTTCAGCTTTTCTGCATATTGTCTAAACTCTATTTGAATTTGGTCCAAATTTGCATTGACCGCAAAACACAACATTCCCAAATACTTATGCAGCATATAATCAATAAATACAACATCAAGACAAATCCCTTCTCATCCTCTTCTTTAAATTTGACATCACCATTTTAGGAACACACATGAACTATGGACTTTCAGAAGAGCGTTGGGGGCAGAACAGAGTTTTCTAAGATGCAAAAATACATAACCAATCACGATTCGTGATCCATACTGAAACACACTTGTTTCCAAGAAGAGAAAATTACAATACTATGGTCATAACTTAACTGAAACATGCACTTTCCAAAAATCACAGCATCTGGATAAACAAAATGTGTTTTCAATCCGTCAATACTCTCTTTCCATGGTAATAAAAAGAACCAAACACGAAGCGATATTTCCTTTTCTTGTACATTCAGTAAACTTACCATGGAAGTAAAAGAAATGTCCTGCCTTTTTTGTGGCACTTTAATCTCCTCATGTTTAACAAAAACGCAGGGTACAAAGGTAGAAACACTTCAACATAGGAACATGGAGAACATAAGCACCACAGGCTGTCGTGCCTCAATGGGGAAAAGAGTCTGATTGAACTTTGTGAGAGCTTTAACCCAAAAAAAGAAAAAAATAAATAAATCCTAAAATCCAAACTGGGTAAGAGTTAGTTGGACATCCCTTTTTTTTCCTATCTTTTCCACCTCTTGTTTAATCAACAACAGGGTACAGATTACTGAGGGGGTGTGGGGTGTAAAAACACTCTTAATAAGTACACATACTGAGCCTGGTCATTTTAGAAGACAAACCAGAGGGCAGACTTCACTTTTTCATTGGCTGGTAAACAGAGGCGTTGGGGTCCAGACCGGAGGGGCTGGTGTCCATAAACTTGGACGAGTAGTGAGGTGTGACGGGGCTCATGTTATTTGTGTCGGCAGAGTAGGTGATGCTGGGCATGACGGCCATGACCTCGGCTATCTTCTGCTTCAGCTCCTTTATCTCTTGCTCCTTCTGTAGGATCTGACCTGCACACAAATACATTCAAAATAAGCATAAGTGAGTGTGCACCATGGACACGCATGTATCCCCTGTAAGCTCTGGACACACTGCAACCCTGACCAAGACGAAGTGGTTACAGAAGATGAATGGATGAATTAAATTTTTAATTTGGCACGGTGAAGTCATCGGGTTGGTGTCATTAAAGTCCACAAAGCCAACACCACACGCTGAATTAGACGTCATGATTAGGAATGTGGAGTGGTAATTAATTCCCCATTGGTTGTGGTCAGGTTTGGAATGGATCTCGTCATGCTACAAGAGAAACAATTTGTCTACTCCAGCTGGGTTTGGGCAGAAAACTCTTGATATGGTAAAGAAGAAGTCAGACCTTGTGCGATCTCCAGCTGCCTCTTGGCATCCCCCAGCGCTGAGAAGAGATCCAGCTTGATCCTGGTCTCAGCGCTCAGACTGTTCTCCAGGTGCTGGGTCTTATCCTGCATTGCCGACAGCGCAGACATGAGAACCTCTGTATCTTTCTCGTTCTCTTTATACTTTCTTAATTCCTGTAAGGAAGAGGAGAACACAAAAAACAATTAATCTTACATTGTATGTTTCTTCACGCTGCATTCTCTGACTTTAATATGGAAGTACTTTACTGTCAAATTTGACATAAAACACAGGTTGAATAAATACTTCATTACAGAAGGCTTACATTTCTTATGTACAATTTAAACAGTTTGTACTTTCAAACTGGATAATATTCCAGTCTCTTACTTTCACTTTAAGATTTCTGTCTGAAACCCACTCAGACACAGGGAGAACACACCACACTCCTCACAGACAGTCACCCGGAGGAAACCCACGCAGACACAGGGAGAACACACCACACTCCTCACAGACAGTCACCCGGAGAAAACCCACGCAGACACAGAGAGAACACACCACACTCCTCACAGACAGTCACCCGGAGGAAACCCACGCAGACACAGAGAGAACACACCACACTCCTCACAGACAGTCACCCGGAGAAAACCCACGCAGACACAGAGAGAACACACCACACTCCTCACAGACAGTCACCCGGAGAAAACCCACGCAGACACAGGGAGAACACACCACACTCCTCCCAGACAGTCACCCGGAGGAAACCCACGCAGACACAGAGAGAACACACCACACTCCTCACAGACAGTCACCCGGAGGAAACCCACGCAGACACAGGGAGAACACACCACACTCCTCCCAGACAGTCACCCGGAGGAAACCCACGCAGACACTGGGAGAACACACCACACTCCTCCCAGACAGTCACCCGGAGGAAACCCACGCAGACACAGGAAGAACACACCACACTCCTCACAGACAGTCACCCGGAGGAAACCCACGCAGACACAGGGAGAACACACCACACTCCTCACAGACAGTCACCCGGAGGAAACCCACGCAGACACTGGGAGAACACACCACACTCCTCCCAGACAGTCACCCGGAGGAAACCCATGCAGACACAGGAAGAACACACCACACTCCTCCCAGACAGTCACCCGGAGGAAACCCACGCAGACACTGGGAGAACACACCACACTCCTCCCAGACAGTCACCCGGAGGAAACCCACGCAGACACAGGGAGAACACACCACACTCCTCCCAGACAGTCACCCCGAGGAAACCCACGCAGACACAGGGAGAACACACCACACTCCTCCCAGACAGTCATCCAGAGGAAACCCACGCAGACACAGGGAGAACACACCACACTCCTCACAGACAGTCACCCGGAGGAAACCCACGCAGACACAGGGAGAACACACCACACTCCTCCCAGACAGTCACCCGGAGGAAACCCACGAAGACACAGAGAGAACACACCACACTCCTCACAGACAGTCACCCGGAGGAAACCCACGCAGACACAGGAAGAACACACCACAGTCCTCACAGACAGTCACCCGGAGGAAACCCACGCAGACACAGGGAGAACACACCACACTCCTCACAGACAGTCACCCGGAGGAAACCCACGCACACACAGGGAGAACACACCACACTCCTCACAGACAGTCACCCGGAGGAAACCCACGCAGACACAGGGAGAACACACCACACTCCTCACAGACAGTCACCCGGAGGAAACCCACGCAGACACAGGGAGAACACACCACACTCCTCACAGACAGTCACCCGGAGGAAACCCACGCAGACACAGGGAGAACACACCACACTCCTCACAGACAGTCACCCGGAGGAAACCCACGCAGACACAGGGAGAACACACCACACTCCTCACAGACAGTCACCCGGAGGAAACCCACGCAGACACAGGGAGAACACACCACACTCCTCACAGACAGTCACCCGGAGGAAACCCACGCAGCCACAGGGAGAACACACCACACTCCTCACAGACAGTCACCCGGAGGAAACCCACGCAGACACAGGGAGAACACACCACACTCCTCACAGACAGTCACCCGGAGGAAACCCACGCAGACACAGGGAGAACACACCACACTCCTCACAGACAGTCACCCGGAGGAAACCCACGAAGACACAGGGAGAACACACCACACTCCTCACAGACAGTCACCCGGAGGAAACCCACACAGACACAGGGAGAACACACCACACTCCTCACAGACAGTCACCCGGAGGAAACCCACGCAGACACAGGGAGAACACACCACACTCCTCACAGACAGTCACCCGGAGGAAACATACGCAGACACAGGGAGAACACACCACACTCCTCACAGACAGTCACCCGGAGGAAACCCACGCAGACACAGGGAGAACACACCACACTCCTCACAGACAGTCACCTGGAGGAAACCCACGCAGACACAGGGAGAACACACCACACTCGTCACAGACAGTCACCCCGAGGAAACCCACGCAGACACAGGGAGAACACACCACACTCCTCCCAGACAGTCATCCAGAGGAAACCCACGCAGACACAGGGAGAACACACCACACTCCTCACAGACAGTCACCCGGAGGAAACCCACGCAGACACAGGGAGAACACACCACACTCCTCACAGACAGTCACCTGGAGGAAACCCACGCAGACACAGGGAGAACACACCACACTCCTCACAGACAGTCACCCCGAGGAAACCCACGCAGACACAGGGAGAACACACCACACTCCTCCCAGACAGTCATCCAGAGGAAACCCACGCAGACACAGGGAGAACACACCACACTCCTCACAGACAGTCACCCGGAGGAAACCCACGCAGACACAGGGAGAACACACCACACTCCTCCCAGACAGTCACCCGGAGGAAACCCACGAAGACACAGAGAGAACACACCACACTCCTCACAGACAGTCACCCGGAGGAAACCCACGCAGACACAGGAAGAACACACCACACTCCTCACAGACAGTCACCCGGAGGAAACCTACGCAGACACAGGGAGAACACACCACACTCCTCACAGACAGTCACCTGGAGGAAACCCACGCAGACACAGGAAGAACACACCACACTCCTCACAGACAGTCACCCGGAGGAAACCCACGCAGACACAGGGAGAACACACCACACTCCTCACAGACAGTCACCCGGAGGAAACCCACGCAGACACAGGGAGAACACACCACACTCCTCACAGACAGTCACCCGGAGGAAACCCACGAAGACACAGGGAGAACACACCACACTCCTCACAGACAGTCACCCGGAGGAAACCCACGCAGACACAGGGAGAACACACCACACTCCTCACAGACAGTCACCCGGAGGAAACCCACGCAGACACAGGGAGAACACACCACACTCCTCACAGACAGTCACCCGGAGGAAACCCACGCAGACACAGGGAGAACACACCACACTCCTCACAGACAGTCACCCGGAGGAAACCCACGCAGACACAGGGAGAACACACCACACTCCTCACAGACAGTCACCTGGAGGAAACCCACGCAGACACAGGGAGAACACACCACACTCCTCACAGACAGTCACCCCGAGGAAACCCACGCAGACACAGGGAGAACACACCACACTCCTCCCAGACAGTCATCCAGAGGAAACCCACGCAGACACAGGGAGAACACACCACACTCCTCACAGACAGTCACCCGGAGGAAACCCACGCAGACACAGGGAGAACACACCACACTCCTCACAGACAGTCACCTGGAGGAAACCCACGCAGACACAGGGAGAACACACCACACTCCTCACAGACAGTCACCCCGAGGAAACCCACGCAGACACAGGGAGAACACACCACACTCCTCCCAGACAGTCATCCAGAGGAAACCCACGCAGACACAGGGAGAACACACCACACTCCTCCCAGACAGTCACCCGGAGGAAACCCACGAAGACACAGAGAGAACACACCACACTCCTCACAGACAGTCACCTGGAGGAAACCCACGCAGACACAGGAAGAACAAACCACACTCCTCACAGACAGTCACCCGGAGGAAACCTACGCAGACACAGGGAGAACACACCACACTCCTCACAGACAGTCACCTGGAGGAAACCCACGCAGACACAGGAAGAACACACCACACTCCTCACAGACAGTCACCCGGAGGAAACCCACGCAGACACAGGGAGAACACACCACACTCCTCACAGACAGTCACCCGGAGGAAACCCACGCAGACACAGGGAGAACACACCACACTCCTCACAGACAGTCACCCGGAGGAAACCCACGAAGACACAGGGAGAACACACCACACTCCTCACAGACAGTCACCCGGAGGAAACCCACACAGACACAGGGAGAACACACCACACTCCTCACAGACAGTCACCCGGAGGAAACCCACGCAGACACAGGGAGAACACACCACACTCCTCACAGACAGTCACCTGGAGGAAACCCACGCAGACAAAGGGAGAACACACCACACTCCTCACAGATAGTCACCCGGAGGAAACCCACACAGACACAGGGAGAACACAACACACTCCTCACAGTCACCCAGAGGAAACCCACGCAGACACAGGGAGAACACAACACACTCCTCACAGACAGTCACCCGGAGCGGGACTCGAACACATAACCTCCAGGTCCCTAGAGCTGTGTGACTTCAAAAACTTTAGTTAGTAAAATACTTCTACACTTTTTCCCCAATACTTTTGGAGGGTTAAAACTGAAATGGCGTCTTCATGTGTGCGTGACATTCTGCAACATTTTTCAAAGCGATTAGCCATAGAGCACCACCAAATTCCTCAACATGCTGGGAGAAGTATGCTAATCACTTGACCTGAATGCTTAAATATTTCAGTATGTCACTCTTAAGTATTATTTTTAAATCCATTTCTAATTGGAATTCAGCCAATAACACTGCTCAAGCTCACCCCCTCCATTCTGAATTTATAAAGATGGCAAGGTCAGCAAAGAGCATGGCAATGTCTTTGAAAAAGTGCAGATTAAGCACCTTATAAAGATTTTTTTCTTCATTCTACTTCAAGGAAAGTGAACTAGAAGAGGCTTTACTGGTGAATTGCCCGTGGCTCACCTGTGCTTTGCTCTCCAGCTCTCTGAGCTGCTCTTCTTTAAACTTGACATCGTGGGAGAGTTTCTTGCACTCAGACTCTAGCTCTCGAATGCGAGTCCTCAGGGAGTCTGTGCATTCCCCTCTAAAAAAACAGAAGAACATTCCTTGAGTCTTGTAGCATGGAAGTGTCAACAATGGCACAAATGAAGAGGAAAAATACACTCAGTGACCAGAAGTTTAATCGGCACTAGACGGGGCACTGTCACGCCAGAGGATGCAGTTCCACTGGCATCTGTGTGCGCACATTTGAATGACTACCTCTACAATGGGTACACAGTAAATTTGCTAAAAAGTTAAACACAATCGCAGAAACCACATAGACATAGCAATTTACCTCTATTCATTCATTCATTATCTGTAAGCGCTTATCCAATTCAGGGTCGCGGTGGGTCCAGAGCCTACCTGGAATCATTGGGCGCAAGGCAGGAATACACCCTGGAGGGGGCGCCAGTCCTTCACAGGGCAACACACACATTCACTCACACCTACGGACACATTTTGAGTCGCCAATCCACCTGCAATGTGTATTTTTGGACTGTGGGAGGAAACCGGAGCACCCGGAGGAAACCCATGCGGACACAGGGAGAACACACCAACTCCTCACAGACAGTCACCAGGCCCCTGGAGCTGTGTGACTGTGACACTACCTGCTGCGCCACCGTGCCGCCCAATTTACCTCTACTTGTGTCTTTATTTATTTCACGTATAATGGTCCACTGTGTCATAACTCTTTACTTTAGGGTACTTTAAGGTGTGGCAACGGAAAATGAACCGATTCCTGACTGGGTGAAAAAGTCCAGGCACAGCTCCGTCTTGTAAAAGCTGCATCATTATTATTTTCCCTTTGTTTAAAATCAAATTTAAATGGACACAGTTCCTTCTGTACCTCATTCAGCTTCCACTGACTTCAAGAACGACAAGTTTGAACCTGCTAAATCTAAGAGCTACTAGTTAGATAGAAAATATATCTTATGTATGGAATCATGCCAACACCTTCATCAAAGTTTACCCTGCTGTGCCATGTCCTGCACGAGTTTTACCTGGACGCAGCGGCCAGAGCAACAGCCCGGGCAGCTGTTGCTTCTTCCAGCTTTTTCCTTTTCTTTTCTTCTGCAAGCTGTTTCTCTACTGCAGCCCGTGCCTCTTGCTCAGCTTTCAGACGTTTCTCCAGCTGAACGATTGTCTGTTTGTCCTTCTGCTTGGCTTGTACTGCATTATGAAGCCTGGTGAAGACCCATTCAAGAAGCAGCATTAACTCAAGCAAATACTGTATATATATATAATGCAGTTTTAATGTAATCAAAAGCAGTTGACGTCCCATAAAATGATATATTTCACAGCTTATTGCATTCTCACTTGTTCTGCAGCAGCTCGTTCTCTTGGCGGAGCTGGCCGAGCTCAGAGCGCAAGCTCCTCTCTGCGCTGCCCAGAGAGCCTATCTGACCGCGGAGGTCCTGCTCCACCTGACGGCTCGCCTGCAGGTCCGCCTTCAGTTTTTTTATGTCTTGCTCCAGGCTGTATACAAACACAGCAATATTATGTGCCTTAAACGACAAACAAATACATTTTAGCATTGTCAATTAACACTATATCTGCTTACCGCACTAAAGCATCTGGTTTACTGAGCTGGTTGTTGGGTATACAATTCTCCATTACATCTCGATGGCTGCTGGCGTTCTTCCCTATACCTTTCTGCTTCTTCTCATTCCTACTGGACGTGGACGAAGAGGGCACACTGCCGTTGGTGGAGCTGTGGCTTCGTGGGGAGGTGTTTTTGTAATGTTTGGAGGAAGGTCCTCCGCCTGTGCTGCTCAAATCCTCTTTGAGAAGCAGGTTCTCGGCACTGCTTCCCAGCTCATTGTTCAGTCTCTTGCTGCTCAGGTAGTTCTCCATAAACTCAATATCCTGCAGCTTAGAGTCCACAGTCTGTAGGATATTATTGTTTATTCCTATACTGTGCTGTTGCTGCTGTTTCTTGTTGTCCCTGTCTCGTCCTCCCTCTTTGCCTCGTTCTCTGTGTTCCAGCTCTGGAAATGAAATCTGCAGTTTCTTACTGGCTGGAGTTCCATTCTGGGCCAGCAGCGTTGAATCTGCTTCCAACATGCCTTTAGAGACAGCTACAGAGAAAAAGAGAGGGAGAAGGATCAGACTAGAAAATAAGAACATGATGTACCACTCTTACTAAGGAGTAAAGTAAAATAATGCCATCCAAATACACACAAAACCAAACCAAATTAAACACATTGTTTTCCCTTTGTTCAATCCATGTATCCATTGAGTCATCATCACGTCTGGACGTCTTGGCAATGGCACGACAGATACTGCCAAGAGCAGAAGTAAATAAGATGGAGCCAAAAAAAGAGAAAAATGCTTCCACAAAACAGCCAACCAAAAAACAAATGGAAAGCAGGACAGTGCCGGACCCTGGCTGTCCATTACATGTCCAAGTGTTTTGGCAGCTGGAGCCGCATGGACTTTTCCACTTCATTCTCCTCAGTGTGGGCATCCTGGCCTTTTTTTTATTACATGAATGCAGCTACTGAACATAGCTAGCCTTTACACATGTGCTAATAAAAACAAATAATCACACCTCCTTTATCAGGTCAATTTTATCGTGGATGGTTTGTATACAAGAAGTATTTTTCTTGGCTTTGTAATCAAGTACACAAAGCTCACATCTTAAAACCACATGGTATTTAGAATGATATATTCGCTAAAAGTCACAGTACAGTGCCACAAATTAGACACCGTCCTCAAACACACACACACACACTAAAGAATCTATGAAGTGTTTCAGGATTCTGGAGTGTGGGGGATTTGAGCTGACCTACACTGACCATGCCTTTCAAGGAACGAAGACCAGGCAACAGTAAAAAGTTCCTGAATACAGGAACTGAAAAGGTTTCTATTACAGCAGTTGGCAGAACATCAGGAAAGATATCCAGTCCTGACATCTGTGGGTCACAGGCAGTCATCAGTTGCAACCAAATAATAAACATTAGAAAGTTAACTTTGATGACGCAGAATGCAGGAATGCAGTGCCAGAAGAACAAACACCGAGACCATATCCAATTACCCAATGAATTACAAACTGCACTGTTATTCAGCATCTCCTTATTTTATAATAAACTGATATAGACCCTAGTTATTTGATAAAGAGCCATTAATCCGTTTTTTTTACCACTAAAAGTAAACAACACACAAGAAGAAATTTCTCTGTAACGTCTGAACGTAGCCGTTTGCTCTCATGTCCTCTACACCTGGGTTTATTACAGAACCACTTATACATCCAGGCCATCCAGTTATGCAGTGTTTACCTTCCTCTGCCTCTCTCTCCTGCTTTTGAAGCATCTGCTGCTCTGGGGGAAGAGCTTGCTGCAGGAGCTGCATGTAGAACTCGTTCTCTTTCTGCACCTCCTTTTGCTTTCGCAAGCGCATCTTATAACTCACGTAGCTCTTGAAGCCAAAGCCCAGCGTCACCACTGGGTATCCAATGCTTTAAAAACAGACAAATGGGGGGGAAAAAAAATAAATCATACAAACAACCATAAATCATAGTGCATCCTTTCAAAACATTTTCTGAAATTGACACAACACAAAGTTTTTAACAGATGCATCAGTGTATTACCAGGCGTTTCTCTGTCTCCATCACACAACACTAAATGGCATTCATCTGGTGAATATTGGGCTTATACCAGTTAAAGACTATCACAATGTGAATGTATGTTGATCACAGCAATATAAGTTTGAACCAGGATCAGGATTAAACTTCTGGCCAATGTGGTAAAGCCTTCTGAAAGACATTGTCACCTCCATTCCTTTTTGGAGCACTTGTTTTCATTCATTCATTCATTATCTGTCACCCTTATCCAGTTCAGGGTCGCGGTGGGTCCAGAGCCTACCTGGAATCATTGGGCGCAAGGCAGGGCAACACACACACACACACACACACACACACACACACACACACACACACACACACACACACACACACACACACACACACACACACACACACACACACACACACACACACACACACACACACACACACACACACACACACACACACACACACACACACACACACACACATATATTCACTCACACCTACGGACACTTTTGAGTCACCAATCCACCTACCAACGTGTGTTTTTGGACTGTGGGAGGAAACCGGAGCACCCGAAGGAAACCCACGCGGACACAGAGAGAACACACCAACTCCTCACAGACAGTCACCCGGAGCGGGAATCGAACCCACAACCTCCAGGTCCCTGGAGCTGTGTGACTGCGACAGCTACCTGCTGCGCCACCGTGCCGCCTACTTGTTTTCAGTTTTTTTTTATTTTTTATTTTTTTTTTTTTTATATAAACAGTCACAAAAGACTGATTTAAATGATATAAAGAAATTATCACTACAGTAATTATTTGCAAAATAAGCCACTGTCATTCACCATTTATTTCATGAGACTGGCTTTTTGAAATGAAGCTGATATGAAGCACAGTCTATCTGAACTTGGGTTAACTGCCATCCTAGGACAGCTCTGCACCCCTGTAACGTAATGTCACATAATGTGTACATAAACCAGAATTAGAGCAGCTTACCAGTGAGCAGCAAATGGACGGCACAGGCCAACGTGAAAGTTTTTCAGGTCTTTGAAGCGAATAGCTGCTTCGATATAAACAAACAGTATCCACAGAGAGACGGTGGGCAGACACACCCCTCGCTCTGAAGAGGCACAAACATAAAAGGCCATTAGCCAAATTCACTCCCCGTATGGCAGATCAAAGATTTCCATTTCCTATCAGAGAGTGCGCTCGCATTAGCATTAATAACAACCTTTATCATTGACAATGCTGGGAAAACTTGACAACACTTACAGAAAGCATGACTTAAAACAGATCCCTACTCCCTTATTTCACCTGAAACATGACCATCTTAAAGTAAAATCTTCCTATGTAGTGTTTGTCTGAGCAGTACTCCTCCTGCTATTTAATGCTGAGTGATTTATTTAAACTGCACAGACAACCCAGAGCTTCGCTTTTAGCTGTCTGAGCCATGAGAATCTAAATTAAAACCCCTCTACTTTCTAGAAAATTCATTAACTTTTCTTCAGTGACCCCGGCACTTCAAATAAAACACTTTCAAACTGCTAATACTGGAAACAACCCCTCAGGCCTCCGGCCAACATTCTCTTGTTCAGACTTGCTAGAAGACAAATGTCAGCAGCTATCACTACCACAGCCCCGGGCTGAGAGAATGTGGCTCCTTACTGGAAACTATCTCTCAGTATCAGCACCTCACTGCTGTCTTTTATGAGGAATCCCACATGACAACAGCCCCAAAAAAATCCATCACTTCTTCATCAGGAATTCTAATTATGTGACGTTTCATTAAAGACTAAACATGTATATATTTAACAAGGAGTTTGGGGCAGAGAGAGAGAGAGAGATAGATAATATTTACCTGTATGCCACACATACTGCACCCAAACGTAAGTGCTGGCAGCGAAGAACAGCCATTGCATAGGGATGAACAGGAGGCATATGATGTCTGATGTGAATGCAACGCAAACAAAGAACACAGAGAACGCCTGAAGACAAGAAAGACGGGAAGGATGGTAATCAGTATGTATTCAAAGCAATTCACAACAATTAAACAGAGCTTTGGATCAATTTCACATTTGTAAACAAGCTCAGCTGTGTCATCACAGAAACCTGAGGCGTCAGAGAGAGAATCCCCATCGGGAATTAAATTAACCTGCCATTCTGCCTCTGCCCACACACTCACACTGAGTTATATATCTCACACTTACAAACATTAAACAAAGCGCTTGGCAGGAAAAGGCAAAGGAAAAGGAGGTGAAACTCCTACTGTAACTGAAAACCTTTGTTATTCAAGAATATTGAGAGATAACAGAGGCCAAAAATGTCAAAGAGGTCAAATCCAGTGCAATCCAACGTTGACAAATCAAATATAGCTCTTAAAGCAATCAATTCAGAGAGTAATTTATCATGGTCCACAAAACAGCATGAAGTTGTTAATCTGCGTAGTTTAGCTCTATGACATTTACTTTTTAAGATTTAATAGTTTTATTGTCATAATCAACACTACAGGGGTTGGACAATGAAAGTGAAACACCTGGTAATAATTTATTAGTATGGTGTAGGGCCTTCTTTTGCGGCCAATACAGCGTCAGTTCGTCTTGGGAATGACATATACAAGTCCTGCACAGTGGTCAGAGGGATTTGAAGCCATTCTTCTTGCAGGATAGTGGCCAGGTCTCTACGTGATGCTGGTGGAGGAAAACGTTTCCTGACTCGCTCCTCCAAAACACCCCAAAGTGGCTCAATAATATTTAGATCTGGTGACTGTGCAGGCCATGGGAGATGTTCAACTTCACTTTCATGTTCATCAAACCAATCTTTCACCAGTCTTGCTGTGTGTATTGGTGCATTGTCGTCCTGATACACGGCACCGCCTTCAGGACACAATATTTGAACCATTGGATGCACATGGTCTTACTGGTGCAATGTGCAATTAATGAAGATTCGCCACCAGGCTGCTCCAGTTTAGCCATGAAACCTCCCACACTACAATGACAGGTGTTTCAGCTTCATTGTCCGACGCCTGTACATCCCAGACTTCAGGACTCTAAAGTGAAGGCCACAAAGAGACCATTTACTGTAAATGTTGGAGTGTGTTACTCTGGCCTGGGTCAATGCACATCATGACAGTATTTTATTAACAAGGACAGTGTAAAAGGTACTTGGGCATCCTAATGTGCTCTTCATTATAGATTTTTTTAATACTAGTATATGAAGGAGGGAAATACCTTTTTGGAAAACTAAAGTAACTGTAACAAATCAAAGTTCTGGTGACAGGGTGTTACTCACCAGTCCCTGATATCTGAAAGAGTCATACACACTCCTGATGAAGAGCCAGAAGGGCCATAAATACTCAAATCGAAACTCCAGCACAAAGTCTGCCAGCAGCACCAGAGCCCACACCAGAAGGAACTTCAGGTAGAGGAAGGTGCTTTAAAACAACGAGGAGAAAGAAAGATCAGAATTAACAAACATTACAGTGCCAAAGTATTTGCATACAATAAAAGCTTCCTATACCAGCAATAAGTGACGAGAAATCAAAACGCCTTGGATGTAAACTGCAGTTATAACTTATGTATGCTGCTTGAGCAGAGCCGTGCAGTGCCATGCCATTAAAGAAGTTGAATTTACATTTTGATTGTCTGAGCCCAGCCGTGCCAGTTAATACTCTTTCAGAACCGCAGAAATAAATTGAAGCCCGTATCGTGACATGATAAGCGACCAAGCAAATCTGGAACAAAGCAATAACTGACAGAATTTTCAACAGAGTTAAAACTTTCGCAAAGCAGCTTCCTGACATGCCTGAACATGCCTTTGGGATAGCCTCAGGACACTTGCTCTTTTGACTCAACACTAGGGTTTAGGGTGGACAATAGAAGGCAACAATGTCAAGTGACCGTGTAATGTCCGAGCAAAAAGAAGCAATTATACCGTTCTTCTGACAATGATCAGAAACACCAAGAGAGGATTGGAAGAGGTTAATTGAAGACTAGATGTCTGTTGACTCTGTTCACACCTGGCCACTTCATGCATCTTGTGTATCGAGTTTACATATGAATAAAAAAGAAAAAAACTCCTCCTAGTTCAAACGAATCAGGAAACATAAAAGATGCACATGTTTGAGGACACTGTTACCAGGATACAATCCAGATACTAGTCACATGAAGTGACCAGGTGCAAACAGCATCTTAGACATCTACCTTTGTGGGACACAATGTATGTGGTGTGGTGTGATTTAGCTCTGTATTTCCTAATTTGTGACTGTAGAATATGTGCATATATAGGGCTTATTTTTTTCTATATATAAAATAAGGGTTGCACGGTAGGTAGTGTCACAGTCACACAGCGACACTGCGCAGGTTGTGGGTTCGAGTCCCGCTCCGGGTGACTGTCTGTGAGGAGTGTGGTGTGTTCACCCTGTGTCTGCGTGGGTTTCCTCCGGGTGACTGTCTGTGAGGAGTGTGGTGTGTTCTCCCTGTGTCTGCGTGGGTTTCCTCCGGGTGAATGTCTGTGAGGAGTGTGGTGTGTTCTCCCTGTGTCTGTGTGGGTTTCCTCCGGGTGACTGTCTGTGAGGAGTGTGGTGTGTTCTCCCTGTGTCTGCGTGGGTTTCCTCCGGGTGACTGTCTGTGAGGAGTGTGGTGTGTTCTCCCTTTGTCTGTGTGGGTTTCCTCCGGGTGACTGTCTGTGAGGAGTGTGGTGTGTTCTCTCTGTGTCTGTGTGGGTTTCCTCCGAGTGACTGTCTGTGAGGAGTTGGTGTGTTCTCCCTGTGTCTGCGTGGGTTGCCTCCGGGTGCTCTGGTTTCCTCCCACGGTCCAAAAACACACGTTAGTAGGTGGATGGATGACTCAAAAGTGTTCGCAGGTGTGAATACGTGAGTGTAGCCCTGCAAAGGACTGGTGGACCCTCCAGGGTGTATTCCCACCTTGCACCCAGTGATTCCAGGTAGGCTCCAGACCCACCACAACCCTGAACTGGATAGGCGGTTTCAGACAATGAATGAATGAATGAATAAAATAACAAAGTTTATTTTATTATTTTTTTTTTTTACAAATGAAACATAATCATGGAGGCAGTAAGCTTTTCTCTGCTTAGAAACCTACTAAAATTAAAATAAACCAAAACAACCTCAATATAGTCATTTTAAGTAAGTCACTGTGTTCATTTAACCTTTTCCAAACTTTTCCTCATAAAAGCCCAGCTTTGTTTGTAGTTATCAACTAAAATCTTGGCAGTGCAGCAGGGGAGAACAATTTAGGGAAAATGCTAATAAACATTTCTCTGACCAATTTTGCGGCTGTGACTCCAATAGTAATTGCTTACTATATATGAATATCCAGGCCTGTTTTTATAGCCAAGAACAGTTTTGAGGAAGATGCAGCCCTTTTGGTGTGGATGTCAAGTACACAGGTGGTTTGCCTCAAATTGTCTACCTCTGTTCTATCTAAGCTATGTCCACACTAAAAAAAAGTAAGATGTGGTATAATGTGGTGTATAAATAAAATAGCAGACATTACAATTTGAAAATGCATTACAGGCCTTTTTAATTCTTCTTTAAAAGCTGTAGACTAGATGTTGAAATAGTGTTTGACAGCATTCAAATGATCTCCACCATTCCAGCCCTTCTCCAAGTTTTGACTGGAGCTCAATCACAACAGAAAACACATCTGGCCCATGCTTGGTATTTACAGAGCATGGTGACGTTAGGCTCATGTGCAGCTGCTCTACAGCGTCCAATAACGTTACAAGGATTTACTGTGGAGATTTTGGGTCAGTGTCCACCATGGGTGCAAGTAGAAGTAGCTATAATCACTCATTAAAATGTGCCTTTAAGCACAAATAATTTACTCAACGTAAAATCTGCATAAAGCACTGTGGGAGACTAGTCCTAAAGTTAGTTGTGTCAACATATGGTAGGTCAGGGTGCTCCTCATAACAAGCTGCAGTAAGTTAGCTATGCTAGCTAGCTTAGCCAGAGCCAATGTTCCGCTCCACCTTAAATATTGCAGCATTTCCATTCACATTCACGAGACGTGTCTTTAAAAGAGACAGTTCGTGTTTTTGTATGTTTCACGTTAATTGTCAGGTACTATCTCCATAGACACGACGTACGAAATACTCCGTTCCACCTTAAATGGCGAGGTGCCCGAATGGAACTGGTGCACCGTTTAAGGTGGAACGGAAAATTCGTGCGACCCAGCTTCTTTTTAAAGGCTGATATTCAGACGCTAAATAATTGTTTTACCAAATGTAGACGTATAAATATGAGATAAAGCCTCTGTGCGCAGGTCTTTATGAGATTTAAAAGGGACGACTGGAGAGCTAAAAGCTACAGCAGTGACAGGCCTCAAACACCTTTATTTACCCGTGTTTGACAGCTAACGATAATCCAAAAGTCCCGGTTCGGATCTCCGTTACCTGCTCTGGATGCCCTCGGTGATTCGGTTCCGTTTCAAAGGCCGTCGGAGTTTAACGTTACTGCAGTCCGCATTGCGCCGCTTCATTCTCCCTCACATTAAAACTTCTGCTCTCAGCTGAATGGAGTAGCGCCAGTCCTTTATTCCTCAGTCTGTTTCCCTCTCTACAATAAAGAGACAGGGAGGGAAATTAACAGGTAACCGACTACACACACGCCTCAGCGTCCATCACTCCTCCCTTCAGCGAAAGAGGACATGACTTCGGCTCTCAGACAGAAACAAAAACCATGAGATCAATTTTTATAATAATAAAGTCTCTCTCTCTCTCTCTCTCTCTCTCTCTCTCTCTCTCTCTCTCTCTCTGTCTCTGTCTCTCTTCCCGCACGCTTCAGAGCGAGGTGACGTCAGTGCGCGTCGTTGTGGTCAACGTTTGTTTAACGTGACCGAAAATATACGTTTATATTTTTAGTGTATATTAACGAAAAATATGTATTTATACAGTGAAATTATTATTTATTTTTACGTTATGTTTCTTAATATGTCCATGTTGTGTTTTTTTATAAGTGTCTCAATTCATTTCTTACGTCACAAACCTAAAGATACAATCCTGTGGTGGAGGAGTAAGTGAAGATATAAGTGGGGGCTAATTTGCACATTC
The DNA here is from genome assembly GCF_029633855.1 of Hoplias malabaricus. Taxonomy (NCBI): domain Eukaryota; kingdom Metazoa; phylum Chordata; class Actinopteri; order Characiformes; family Erythrinidae; genus Hoplias; species Hoplias malabaricus. Next base: position 39,811,505 of record NC_089805.1, read on the forward strand.
GTAAACCCACTGGAACTGAACGGAACATCATTTGAACCCAGCAGCTAAATATTATGATGAATGGACCAATGAGGCTCCGGTTTCCTCCCACAGTCCAAAAAAAAACACACGTTGGTAGGTGGATTGGCGACTCAAAAGTGTCCGTAGGTGTGAGTGTGTGAGTGAATGTGTGTGTGTCTGTGTTGCCCTGTGAAGGACTGGCGCCCCCTCCAGGGTGTATTCCCGCCTTGTGCCCAATGATTCCAGGTAGGCTCTGGACCCCCGCGACCCTGAATTGGATAAGGGTTACAGATAATGAATGGATGGATGGACCAATGAGAATAAAACATTTTTTACACTGACTTCCATTGAAATGTAAGAGGGATTTTTCTTTCTTCTGTAAAGTTGCTATTTTGGAGATTTCATTTTTGATTGGACAGTGACAATGTGCACACAACAGCACAGAAAGGAAAATACCTACACTTTCATTTTAAAATAATTACATAATTTGAATTAATGTGGTCTAGGACATGAAACAACAACAAACACAAAACATTAAACACGGCTAAAAATAACACTACTTTATTATGACAAATGGAACTATTCCCTTATATATAATGTGGACATTAACACCATTAACTACAGAGCACTGATGTTGATATCTCCTCAAATAACTTAAGAAAACGTGGGAATCACTAATAGGATATAGGAAAATTATATAAGCAATAAAGTAAATAAATAAGTCGCATTATCAAGTCTTTTCCACGCATTAATGTGTCATTTTCACGCCCTGATTTGAAGGGATGTCACCAACATTTGTTATTAACAAAACATAAAGGGAATCGGTTCAAAGTCAATGAGTCAGATCAGAGAATCGACACTTTCTCGAAAGATTCAGCAATGTTAGCGTAAGATGGCGGCGCCCTGGTCGAGAGTTTTCCACGCATAGATATAACGCATGTGGATTAAAGGTATGTATAAAGATGTTTAGTCCTGCGTTTAAAAACCAGTTAGCTCTGAGATTAGTTCTACACTTTAGCTGCACTGTCTCAGAAAAACACATGTACATTCCAGTGTTAATCCACTAATGTGGAACAGCGTGGTGAATACTCGTGTTTACAGTGGTGGGCAGAAGTAATTAACTTATTTAAAATGATTTTGATGTATTTGTACATTACGGAGTATTTTCAAGTTATTATCGACTCTTGATTTTTTATATAGTGAGGAAAGTGATGTATTTGTACTGAATTTCATTTAAGGCACTGACTTTTTGTCTGTTGATTTTCATTCAGTTGCACTTACTGAGGCGTTCATGCTTCTGTGACTGGATCACCCCACTGCCTTCTGAGTTCTAGAGTTTTATTTACAGAACTGGAAAAGAATGAGTGGAACAGTCTTCAGTTTTTGTGCTGATAAAGGGCTGAGTTTAGTAGCTAGAAGAAGAAGGGACACAAACAGTTGGTTTAATAAAAGTGTTTACTGTCTGGTGGTGCATGATGATTCATAGCCAGTTCAGGGTCATGGTGGGAGCCTCCAGGAATCACATGTGAACTAACAAAGGAATCCAACACTTCCCAGTAAACAATTAGCCGTTGATTCAACGTTGAAATAACGTAATGACTGCCGTCTAATCAACGTTCTCTTAAGGTTGAAAATGAAAGTTGAAAAGACGTCCAAATATAGACATTGAAAAGACGACTATTAGACGTATTTTTGGACGTCCATTGACGTTATTAATTGGTCCCGAAATAAATTACTTGCATAAAACGCGTTTTGGACGTCCACTGACGTTATCGATTGGTCACCACTTAACTAACTTATTAAGATGGATTTTGGACGTCCATTGACGTTTAAAATATGTCCTTGACAGACAGACTACTTTTAGACCCATTTTGAACGTCCAGGGACGTTCCTTGTTTACTGGGTTAATTTTGATGTCTGTGCTGACAGATGGTAATGCAAAAAAAATATTGAAACCTAGTTTATTGCTCACCATTTCCATTGGTGCATTTGTCAACAACATCTCTTATTTGCATTTAATTGATGTGACTTTTATGTACAGATCCGTTCTCCCCACAGAGGTTTACATAAAAAGCAGAGAAAGATGGCAGCATCAACACTAAACCTCAGTAATGAGGTAGTCAAGATGAGGGCCGTGGTGAAGCGGGTGAAGGTGTTTATCATCCGGAAGCTGACCCGACAGATCGCCACTCTGAAGAAAAGGAAAGGAAAAGAGGTTGACTTGGAGAGGAACCAGAGGCGAGTGGCAAGGTTGCTTGAAGAGATCAAAGAGTTAAAAGTCCTGGCTCCGGACGTTATCACCAAGGCTGCCCTGCAGAAAGACTTCAGCTTTGAGAAAATTTGTCAGGATAAAGAAGCCAGCCTCTCAGAGCGAGCCACAGCACGCATCGCCACACACCCGGACTTCAGCAGGAGGATCCAGAGCATCAAGAAGGCCGTTGAAATCTTCAAAGCAGAACGAACAGGTGCTGCTAAAAAGACACAGAAGGAAGCCAAAAATGACATCCAGCAACAGCATATGTCAGAACAAGACAGTGAGGAGGATGATGGTGATGATGATGAAAGGGCAGAGGAGTCAGAGGATGATGAAGACACCACAGAGTGCAGGAAAACGACTGAAAAACAACAGGAGGGAGATGATGGTCCATCTCAGGAAGCTGATAGAGATGAATTAAATGAAAAAGCAAAACAAGACAAGGACGCTCCAGTCACGGTAAAACTCTAAAAGTATCTGTGTTTGTGAGTGTATGCACAAAGGATAGTAGTTCATTTTTAAATAAACATTTCCAGCCCCTCTTTATCCCATAAAATTAAAAACATGATGTTTTATAGGTGGTGCTCTGATTGGTGTTCTCATTCAAAGAGCAGTCTTACCACAAACACTCATAACTTTAACCAGGTTTTTCTTTGTTTCTTTCAGAAATCATCAGAAACGGACAAAGTACCAACTGAGGTTGTGAGGATGAGGAAAGAGGTGAAGAAACTCAGGATGCTGATTATCCGCAAACTCACGCAGCAGATGGCCTGTGTGAGGAAGGTGAAGGGTGAAGACTCTGAGCAGAAAGGGAACCAAGATTGTGTAGCAAGGCTTCAGAAAGAAGTTCAGGTTTTGAGGCATCTTTTACCTGACCATGTGACCACTAGAGCCCTTCAGGGGAGCATTAACGTGGAAGAAGTGTTCCAGGACTCAGAATCCAGTCCCATGGAGAGGGCCATTGCCCGAATTGCCACACATCCACGCTTCATAAAGAAGCTCCAGGCTGTAAGGGAAGCTCTCGAAAAGGAAAGGAGTAAGACTGAAGGAGAAAAGAAGGACAAAGAGGTGACCGTGGCTGATGATAGTAAAGATCATGGGGAGGATTCTAGTGATGAAGAAGAAGAAGAGGAGGAGAAGGAAATGGAGGAGGAGGTTGGGACAGGCATCACTGATGATGAGACAAAAGACAACAAGAATGAGAACATGGGTCAAACTTTGGATGTGATTAAAAGCTCTAACATTGTAGAAGACGTCAATGCCACTAGAGTGGTTTCATCATCAGCTGAGAAAACGCCTACCGCAAAAACAAAAGCAGGATTGACTGAACAAGGTGTGACTAAGCTAAAAACACCTAAAACACCTTCTACAGTAGGCACTACCCAGAGTCTGCAAGCTAAGAGCAAAGAAACACCAGTGAAGAAGGCCCTGCCGTCAAAACAAGACCGCAAACCTGAAAACCAAAAGTCTGAAAATAAAGAAAGCCAAGAGGAAAGTGACTTGGAGTTGTCTGACGACGAAAAGGAGAAAGAGTACTTTGATGACAGCACAGAGGAGCGCTTCCACAAACAATCGTCTCTCTCTGAGGACAGTGAAGAGGATGACTTCTTCCTTGGCAAAGTGAACAAACTGAAGAAAAAGAAAAGCTCAGCACCTGGAAAGAAGTCAAAGAGTGAGCCTGAAGCAACAGAAGAACAGAAAGATAAAGAGGTCAGCAACACATCTCAGCAGTTCAAAATGCAGTCGGTCTTCTGCTCCACCCTGTCCAAATCCAGTGGTGCCTCCCAGAAAGGGAAGCCATGTGGCTCAAAGCCACTACGCTTCCAGAACAAAGAGAAAAACCCTCATGGAGATGCAAAGCCATCTTGGTTTAAAAGCCCAGGCCCTGGAAATCACAGAAGGCCTTCAGCAGCTGGGCCCAAAGACTCAGGTCCAAGGCAGATGAACGTTCCAGGTGCCAGGACAGGCAAATATGCGTTTGATGGACAACACACCCAGAGTAATAAAACTGCACCTGGCAAACCTTTCAAATCTTCCCAGCATTCCCAGCAGGCCCTTCATCCGTCCTGGGAAGCCAGTCGGAAGAGGAAAGAGCAGCAGTCTCAAATCACAGCTTTCCAAGGGAAGAAGATCAAATTTGATGATGATGATTAATATCTCAGATATTCATCTTTTATTTCACATTGCTGACAGCAGTTTTACAGAAATTAATTAAATGGTTAGATGTACAATACTGAAAATTTGGCAGATATTCTTGTTACTTTATTACAATGTATTTTTAAATTGGCTTTGATATGTGTACATTCATATTGACAGCTTAAAATAGTCCAAAACATTTTCATGTCTGCAGCTCTTTGTGGAAATATATTTATTGTTCAAATATAACATTTAATAATTTGTTCACGTTTGTGGAGGTTTTGAATGCAAAGATTAAGGTAGAGTTACTGCTATTGTCTCACTAATAAAAACGACCTGTAAAACTAGCAAAGGCCATGCTACATGAGTGTTAGCTGAAGTGCACAACATTTAGAAATGTGCCTTTAAATGAACATGTATTTTCCATGTTCCTGAGATGTATCTAATTAGCCAAGGAATGCTTGGTGTGCAAATGTTGTTTCTTTACTTTGTCACAGGAGGTATGTGGCTAATGTAGCAAACAAACCTCAGTAGTCAGCTATGTAGACTAGCTAACACAGTGTAGCTAAATTCACCAAAATGGCTGCCCAAAGGAATAGCTAAATCAGAAGTCAAATATGGTTTGGGGGATATTTTAGGTAATGACTCTAATCATCAGCATTAGCCGCCTTTTATTATAATTTCAAGATGTTAAATTCATAGCCATGCAGCCTAATCAACTAAACATCAGGTATGGTGAAAAAGACAATCGATGCAGAGCTATTCCTTTATATGTGAGGTCACATATTTTCTGCTGAGTACATAAATATATAAACTGCATTATATATTATTATATGCCATGAACTCGAATTTGGAAATAGCAAACATTACTGAAAATCTGAGCAGTTGGTGACACAAGAATACTTCAATAATTAAGAAAAGCTATTAACTAGTTGAAACATGAGAGAATAAGTTAATTATAAGGTCTAGGAAAATAAAGATAAATAATCGTAAAATAATTATTTAATCATATAATACGTTACTTATGTGTGTAATAATATGGTTACTTAAGTTTCCATTATATTTATATGTAAATCGTGTTTATGTTAAATAATCATATTGTGCATATCATATTCTTATTTTAAAATATATGAAGTATCATATAATAATAATAGTATTTATTGACCTTAACGTAATGAATTTATGGCGTTATAATATTGTATATTTACAAATCCGCAGCGCGCCCGAGCTTCTGGAACTTGATTGGTCGGCCCTGCGACACGTTAACCAATCACAACCGAGCGCGCCGTGCAACAGGCCAATGGGCTTGAGTATGCAAATATATTTCAATTTTTTCCCGGGAAATCTGAGTTTCGCGGGAGAGCGTTTGGCGCGTAAACCGCATCCCTTCATTCATTGTCCGCTTCCTGGAGCCATTTTTAAGCGCCCGACGAAGAAGTTGTGTTTCTTAATCTTAATCGTTTCCATCTGCTGTGTTCGGGCGCCGATATTAAAACACGGCTGCGGACAGAAGTTCATGAGGGTCTCCTCTATCGATATCCGTGACCATTTGTGGTTTTCAGGCGAGGATTTTTGCAGAAAATAGCTTCAAACACGAAGCGGTAGAAAGTGGGTGAGGATGAGAAAGGAGCTTTCCTCGGCTCCGGGCAGAGCGATCATTTCAGGGCTGGGCGAACATAACTCCGGCTTGTTTGCCTCGTCTCATCGTTCCACGGTCTACTCCTCGGGACCGTATCTTCAGATGATAACGCCGCCGACCTGCGCTCCTCCGGCGGCCGAGTTGTGTGTGTCCGAGCCCGCGGGCCGAGGGCTGTACTCCACACCGCTTCAGGGCCCCGCCGCCGGGACAACCACTGGGATCAGACCCGCGCTAGGGCGCCCTCCGGTAAATGCACAACAAACATTCAAATACTTGCACGGGCTCGCTGTACTCTACCTCGGTCTGCACCGTGTTTACATGCTTTAAGGCTAAAAGTTGCAGGCTGTACGTATGTTGTGTGTTTTCAGAGTGAAGGGTGACACAGTAGTGAATGAAACAAACACAGGGTTGTTATAACAGCCTCGTTAGGCTTAATTTTGCTCACTGTGCAGACATGTTGGTGTTGAGACAGATCTTACAGGATAATGATATGTGAATACACTTTTACCGTGTTACTGTAATTCTGTCTTTGTTCTGAAGTTTAAGGTGGAACAGACTAACAGCTAACTAACTGTTCCCCATTTTACAAAAATGTTTGTACACTGCGAACTAAGGGCAGTAAAATAGCACTAATTTAAAAAAAAACAAACAAACAAAAACTCTAGTTATGAAAAAACTACTTGTACAACTTTGGCTTCAACCAGTGTGTGTGTATTTATGAATGTACAATATCTGCTTAATCTGCACTGTTGATTGTCCCACTCCTCAAGCTGATGGGATTGGTTCCTTAGGTTTATGATGTAAGAAACCCTGCATGTTTGAATCCTCCAGTATGAAGTCATCATTGGAAAACTGAAGATTTCCGCTTTGAAACTAAAGTCATGACGTTGACTTTTTGCCTTTTAAAAAATATATATTTTCACTGGTGTAGCTCTTTAACTGAAGGAAATGTGTTATTGTTTTGTGGTAGTGGACTGTTTCAGAGTCTGTCGTAGTGTTTATTAGGTCATGGTAGGACTTTATGGCTTTTCACGTCTTTCTAAATGATCAGCCCTCCTCGTTCAAGGAGAGCGTAGTTTCATGTTTTTAATCAATGCTTAATACTAACAAACTGTGTCCCAAGTAAACACTGGGTTGCAAATCATAATTGAATTTTAAACAGAAATCATTATTAACAAATGTGTAGATTTCTTGCTTGTTGTCTAAAGCTTGAGGAACGAAGCAGGTACTAAAATGTAGCCTACAGCACATTGCTTGATTAAATGAGCCTTCTACAAAAAGCTGTGACCAAGTCCCGCTTGGGTTTGTAAACATGAGAGCACCCTGACTGTATTTTGGAGAAGAAAAGGGGAAAGAAAATGGCCAGCTCTTTGGAAGCCTCAGCCCTGGTTAATGTTTAGAGGGGGGATGGGATCTTATTGTGCACCTTCCCTCAGTGGGGGTTTGAGTTCAAGCCATTTCTGCTTCATTTTAGCAGGTTTTGATCGGTTTGTGCGGAGGATGTGTCCGGTCGCTGCAGGCCACGGTGCCGGGTTGTGGACGTAGTGTTGGTTTTGTTTAAAACAAGGCGGTTGAATAGGTGTTGTTTTGGATTGTGATCCCAGGGCACCTTGATTGGCAACGCTGCTAACAACCACACGTTCTGAATATCCCTTTGTGAATGTCTTTAAAAGTGTACTCTATTATTTATTTTAATATATATTTAAATGTGTTTTGTGTGATTTGAATGATCTAATGAGCTCCCCTTTGTTGTGTTTATGGTGGTGGTGGTGGTTGAGGAGGAAGTTTAAAGGGAAATTCCTTTATTTCTGTTATTTCTGCGTTAGTCAATTGAGCCCTTGCATGAACAACATGTGAAATATCTTTAGCCTGAAATGACAGTTTGAAATTTGTGACGTTGATATTGTTTGATGCCCTTTTCTAGAGTAGGGGTGTACTTGCTGTTTGGCCGTGTGTCCACGTAGACAACCGTCTGTGTTGTAAACGTAACTGTTCACATACCAGAGGGCTGAGGAGAAAAGATGTGGATAATTGCGGATTTGGCTTTGATCCTGCCGTCTTCAAACTTGACGCTACTGTGATGCTGATGATCGCCTGCGCTGCCCCCTATGGGTTACGCAGGTACTGCATCTTTCGTACATGTTGCGTTTATTTCCTGAGAATGTGTACAACCTACGCACCAAACCGACGCAGGATACGTGACGCAGCCATGAGTGTATGAACACGTAGTTAACAGCAAATATATCTCCTCTTGTTTATTAGGCTGTGCTCTTCACTTTAAGCGTATCACCACATTACCTTCACTGCTAAGACCTGACGACCCAGCTGTGCTTTCAAAAAGTGCCTTGTGTCTGATGGCAACACGATTTCTGAAGCGTTCAATGTCATTAACAGCTGCTTCAGTGTTTCTGCCTGCTTAGATCGAAGGAAGTATGCAGCATAATGTCCTGTGAATGTGTTTATTGCAGTTTAGTCAGAAATCTGGCTTAAAATAGAATGTTGATCAGAATGTGTTATGGATCTTTAGGCTGTCAGACTCCGGTAGTGAGACTCCTACACATTGTGTTCCAACTTAAACCAGTCAGTGTGACGTGGCCTTTGTTGGGTCAGCTGGATTAAGGCTATTGATTTCCACTGGAGATGTCATTGTGTGGGTTGTAAACGGATTTTGATGATTGGTTTTAAGGCTAATGCTTGGACAACCACAATTCTGGGCTGCTTTGTTTGCTCAGATGGGTACCACACTTTTTGAATTCTGCATGGGGCTGGGATATGTACATGGTTCTATGTTGTATGCTCATATTGAATGTTTATGTTCAGGCTAAACGGCGTTTGGAGCTGGATTCTATGGATCACCAGTACACTGAACCGATCAGAGCCAACAGGGGTCGCAGACCAACTCTCAAGCTAAACCGAACCAAAGGTATTCTCACTGTGTTCCTGACTTGGATGTGGCTTGTTCACAATGCACGTTTTACATTCCTCAAGACCAAAGACGCTCAGTGGCCTGGATAGATAAGATTGTGCACTAAACCGATTCCATATGTCCGCCCTCATGTGGAGGCCCCACTTCAGAGTCTTCATTGTGGAACTTTAAAGAAATGAGTTTCTTTTTCAAAGATAATTGTTCTCCACATAAAATGTTAAACACATTATGCCACTTAGTGGGGCTTCTTTTTAATGTTTGTGGGGAAGTGCTTCTTTAATGGTTCTACTCTGGCTGGTTGTGTTTGCAGCTAATTACAGGAACACGTAACTAATGGGTACATGCTTATATTCTCAAAACAGTATTGTTCTGTGGTCTTCTGCAGTTTTTTTACACCTGTACTGTTCACTTTGTGGCTATACTGATTTACACAACTAATGAATTACAACCATTTTTACACCTGAACTCTGCACCTTGTCTGGAGAACTCTTTTCCCACAAGGAACACACAGCAGGAGTGTGTCAGATGCATTAGATGACGGGTGGCAGCAAAGTAGAGCCTCCAGGAGCCCAGTGAGCATGGATGGGCCGAAGACGGTCATTACTGATTGTCTTTAATGCGTCATTTAATACGTCTGGTTTCCATATCGATGTGATCACAATCCATCAAATATCTTCAGTGATCAGCCACAGAGTTGGGAAACCTAGTGCATCTGTGTGGGCATTGGAGCTAAAATGGTAATTTTTTTAAAATGTTATGCCTAACTTGATCATAACGGGGAAAGTCGTACCTTGAATATGACCACACTGATCTTCATGAAGAGATGTAATGTTCCCCCAAGTCCTCTGTTTCATATTTGCGCTCACTGGGATGTTCATGATTTAAAAACGTGATCAACATACCCACTCACCTGTGGATTATCTGGACAATGACGTTGTCTGTTCGCACATGGGATCTGTCGGACTCGGTGTAGAGTTTTTACTAGAAAGCTGGCAAAATAGTCAGTTACTGTCCAGTGCAACTGACTGTCATTTGCATTCTCAGTCAGGTAAAGTTTAGTGTTTCAAGGTTTCTGTGCAGGTCTGAAAGGCTTAAGTGATCTGTTTTTATAAATCAATAAATAATTTTTCCAACTGCTGGTATCTGACCTGCTGCTGAATGGCCGTGTCGGTCTTCGTTTTATATAATGGAAACAATGACTGCAGACCTAGTTGCAAAGCCAAATGTGACTTTGCCAGTGTGGGAGCATTTTGACTTTCAGCCAAATGAAAAGGAAGAGCCAGCCAGTTTAGATGAGGCGATATGCAAAATCTGTGCCAGAAAGGTCATTGTGAAATGGGGGAAACGTATCGAATTTGAGATGTCATCCTGCTTATGACGCCCAACTGCCTCTAGCTGCACAAAGTCATGGAACGGCCTCAAAAAGAGCAGCTCAGGCCAGTTCCAGTTGACATTTAGGAGTATAGCACCAGAATCAGGATAAGTTGGGTAATGTTGGGGTTGTAATACTGTATCATTGTTGACCACTGTTAAATTTCACCACACCAGCCCTACGTAACACTGTAGGGCACAAATAACATTGCGCTCACATTCTGTGCTGTATGTGGAAAAGAACTTTGTCAGCTATAAGGTTCAATTAGTGCCTGATTAGTCTGTGTTAATAGTTTTTATTATCTGTGATGATGAGAATAACAGGAACAGAGCTTGGTTTAAAAACATGAGATAACTGTCAGGGGTCCATACTTATATCCATACAAGCCTTGACAAACAATTAAACCATTAAGAAATAATAGAGTTTGTGTAATGAGTAGGTCCCCAATATGGCCGCTGCTGTCTTGCAATGTCAGCTGCAACCCCTGAATGTTAGGCATGTGTTAGGAAAAGTTTATTACAGTCATTTGGTTCATGAATTGTCAAAGACTCTATGAAATAGAGTGGTGTAGCACCCCTGGACTGTTACCAGAAAACCTCCTTTTTTGTGAATGCAAAGTCTCTCTTGTTCTTCCCCAAAGCTCCTTCATAATCCAGTTGGTTTATTTACGTGGCTAAACATTTAAATTTTGTACGTGGCTGAAGTTTAACCACCATTCACTGTTTTGAAATACCACAGAAACTCATCTATAGCAGGAGGAACTTAGTCTTGTAGCTAAACAATGCTAACGAACAATGCTAATGCAGTGTAGATGCTATTAAACTTTCTATAATACAGCTACATGTATATGGCCTGGCACACACACAGGCCAAATATTATCCACGTCCTCCTAGGTGATGTTTTGGGTGTGTATGCTTTAAACAAATGTTCCCCATATTTAAATACTGGCATCTTGAACAGTTAACAGTGCTCACGTACACAGGTGTAGTTTGTTATTCCTAGTTTGCCTTTTAGTGGGTTTTTATTTATTTTTGTAAAAATGAAAAGGAAAAATGTAATGCTTTCATTATGTTGCATTAACCCTAATTTTGTTTTGATTGACAGCTCCTAAAACACCACCTGAAAAGTCTCGCTACGATACATCGCTGGGTCTCTTGACTAAGAAGTTCTGCCAGCTTCTGTCTCAGTCGTCAGATGGTGTTCTGGACCTGAACCAAGCTGCTGACTTGCTCAGTGTCCAGAAGAGGAGACTGTACGATATCACCAACGTCCTGGAGGGTGTACGGCTCATAAAAAAGAAATCCAAAAACAACATCCAGTGGCTGTAAGTGTGGCCTGCAGCATGACTTTCGTTAAGCTTCACTGAAGCTTTCTCTGTTGACAATAACAGTCACTGATGGAGTAGTGTTTTGGGAGCTTTTAAGTTATGTTGCTGTAGGTTTGAAATATCTTACAGCCCTGTACGTTTGCGTTGATCTAATGGTTATTTCAGGGGTTCCAGTCTGCCCACGGATGTTGAACCACTCGCTCCACTACTCCCCCTGCAAGCTCTGAGCAGAGAGATGATGACGCTGCGGGAGGAGGAGAAAAGACTGGATGAGCTTATTCAGGCCTGCTCTAACAACGTCCAGCAGATGACGGAGGAGACACACAACCAAAAATATCCTCCACTCTTCCAGTCTCTTTGCTACTACTTTGTTTTTAAAATGGACGATATTAAGTCTGGGTTGTTTGCTGAATATGAAGGGTTTACATTTGAAGCTTTTTTTGACAGTTTGTGATGCATGTTTATCCTGGTATGCAGTTTAAAATATCAATATTCAAATGTTACACTGGCTTTAAAGTATGCACTGAAGTTCTTCTCCTCAAAGAAGTGGCTATAAATTACTCCACAGTCCTCAGTGCAGATGACTTATAATTTCAGACTACAATGAAGCTACGCTTTATTTCACACTCTATCTATCAGCATACTTTCCTTATCTATCCCCACGTATGCATATGTCACGTATCAGGATATCCGAAGAATCAAAAGCTTGCAAGATCAGACTGTAATCGCTGTGAAAGCACCATCTGAAACCAAGCTGGAGGTGCCTGACCCAAAGGAGGTGAACCCTGTCACTTCATTATCACACAGCTCTTTATATTGACCGTGCCTTCTGGTTTCCAGTTTGATGAAGCAGATGCACACGTTTTGTTTCCAGACCATGATTCTGGTCGCCTCTTGATTGGAATGGAAACTGGCAGCCACCTTAGTCATCAGTGGATAAGACTGGACATGCGTTGTAGCTGGGTGACTCTAATATTAACTCTGTTTTTTTTTATGTTTGTGTAGAGTTTGCAGGTCCATCTGAGTAGCTCCAAAGGCCCCATAGATGTGTTCTTGTGCACCGACCCCAGTAGCGCTGACAGTCAGTTGGATAACAGAGTAGACGTGAATGGGAACGACACAGACATCATCAGAGTTTCGAAACGTGAGTCAAACTGTGTTCCCCATACACATTGTGTATTCTGTTGTGGAGAGTGAGTGACGAGTAGTTGACTAGTTATACACTGACTACACTGCATTAGGAACACACACCTTGTATCTACATTTATTGTCCTTTTTATAAGCTCCACTGACCACACAGGACCACTTTGTAGTTCTACAGTTAAAGACTGTTCCACCTGTTTCTCTGCATACATAATTTGATCAGGGCCACCACACTGACATAGTGGTGTTGGTATGTGTTGCTGGTACAAGTGGATCAGACACGGCAGCGCTGCTGGAGTTTTTAACCCCTCATTGTCATGGCTGGACTGAATATGGTAAAGCTGAGAGAATGGATATTGATTGTGGTCGTAATGTTATGGCTGATGTGTGTATAATGGCTACTTCATATAAATTAGGGATATAAGTAGTCAACTCTGTAAGACAACCCTACCTCGTTGGTCCACCTTGTAGATGTAATGTCAGAGCAGCTCATCTGTTGCTGCAGTTTGGGTCCTATCAGAGACGTGTCATTTTCGTCCTCTCTCTACAGAAGGTGCTAAATCTGGATCGAAGTGCTCTGCTCAGAAGATCGGGAGCAGCGTTAATGGTCACGCCGCTCCGACAGGTAGTGCTCCCATGTCACCTCTGAGCTCCTCGCTGTCCTCCATCCTCCAGCAGCCTGTGGAGCTGGTGCCGTTTGTGCCTCTGTCCCCCGCTCTGCTCAGTGAGGAATACATGCTGGGGCTGGACGATGAGCAGGGCATCACTGACCTATTTGACTCCTGTGACCTGGACATGCTGCCTCTGGACGACCTGCTTATGGTGTGAGCACCTCTGGAGGCTGCAGGTGAAGCAGGGGAGGAGGAACTGTGTGTTTACTGGATTGACCAGTGGTTTGTATTTAATGAAACAGGACTTCTGTGGAGTGCTGTGACTGGGTCACAAGTGTGTTGTGTGTTTGTACTCAGAACTTGAATTGGGGGTGATTTTTCTTTTTTTGTTTAAACAGTTTGTACTTGATTTAAAAACATTGAGCCACAAATCTTATAGCTTACAGTTCTAGAGGTTGCTGTCATTGTATAGAAATGGCAGACCATTTACTGCAGTGTTACTGGGCTGTGAGTACAGGGGTATAATTGAACACGGGTCAGTTACACATGTCTACGTGAAAATAACTTGGCATATCCCCTATGGGTTGGCACATCTGTTGAATTTAATGGACTTTTTCAATGTGTTAAACTAGGGAGAAAGTCAGAATTGTGTATAACAGTATATCCATGGATGTACGTTCTTCTCTGAAAGGAAAAATTGGTCTGGGATGCCTAACCTTTGCATGAATTGATTTAGCACGCTTGGCTGAATGTAGTTTACCAATTCCTAATTGATGCGTAGAATATAAACTAACAGCAGTACATTTAAACGGAGAAATCAAACAGTAAGGCAGGGTTTTTTCTCCAAGATGAGGTGTGAATGATCCCACTGAAGATGTCTGTAATTTTTTACATATATTACCCTCCCCCCAAGAAAACAGTTACATTCCTTTAATTACTGAATTGTGTATTTAATATTAATTTAATATTAAATATCTTACTATTTAAGAGCCCCAGTTGACCACATGTTGGTTGAAGCTTGCAGAGAATATAAAGCCTCTGAAGACTAATTACACACTTAAAAATAATAAAATAAATAAATGTAAATGAACTACCAACACACAATGGCTAAGCTCTAGACTATGTACTGTATATTAACTTATTACAGTTATTGAGATTATTGGGCTGTTCTGCAGGTACATGTGAATTTTATAAAAATGTTGAGTTATGGGACTGTCCTCTACAAATCTCAAATCTAATACCAATTTTGTTTTTAACGTAACAATGATAGTTATTGTGTAACCATTCCTCCAAGTTTCAGTAATGGAATGGGTCAACCCCAAACGAAATGCTGGGACTCTTCAGACTTTCTTTACTAATGCTAATCATGTTGGCATGGGCCTTTATTTATTAATTTTTTAATTCATTCATTAATTAATGGACTATAATACACTTACAGGTCATTTATTTTTCTTGTCATTGATGTATGAATGATGCTTTCAGACAGTTCACGCCATTGCCATACGAGGCTTACAGAATGTGTTTTATATATTGACTCGCAGGTTACAGCTTGGTAAAGTTGAGGATAAACCTGTGGTTGTCTCACGTTTTCTCAGTTTGTTACTGATATTTGATACTAGTGATAAACACTGGCTCCAGTGTTCCTTAGTGTTTCAGATGATGTGCTGCACTAACTCTCACTGACCAACACTATGCTATTCATAAATGAGCCCTGTTTATCACAGTGATAAACATTATCGTGTTGCCCATGCCTGCAAGGGAAGGTTCTGTCTTACACTCGTGTCCACTTTGTCCCTTAGTTTTTGTAACAATAACCAAACACCGTGAAGGGTGACTTGAGGTCGGTTGGTCTGTTGCTTGACTTCGAATTTCTGCAGAATTGAGCCGAGTTTTATTTCTGAAAATGCTTCTAAAGCAGAGAAACGTTTGATGAAGTGCACTGTGTCATGGGGAATGTAAAGCCATTTTCTCATATAGGAATACAGGACTCCGTAAAGAGTCACTTGAGGCTGTGGTTCTGCCTCGGATCAATAGAGGGCTCTGTGCTGGACAGTTTTAACGTCTTCCCTGATCCGGTGACTTGGATCTCTTTAATCCAAACTGCTGGCTTATGGTACTGTTGCAGTCCTGCTAAAGTAAAGAATGGAGCTTGGACTGACTTGTGACTTAATGTTGTGAATTATTGATGGTTCATGAGCACTGACTTTGTCTCTAGTGTTACCTCACCTCCCCCCAGTGTTTTACAAGGCGTAGCTTGTTATAAATCACAAACTGCACTGTGTTCCTTTTTATTTTGGAAAAGTGGAAGTGGACGAAGCTTGTGTAGTGTGAGCGTACTACAGACATACCACCCCCCACCAGCCAAAGATCTGATTGGACGGTAGAAGGTAGTTGATCAAGGCATTGACACATTGTGTTCAGCCATGTTTGGTAGGATGAAAACTGTGTATTTTTGCATAGCTTTAAAGTTGGTACGTTTTGCGCACTCTCAGCAGTACCACAGATATCTACAGTTCGCATCCCACACAGTCTAAAGGTAAGCTCATATTTGAATATTAACTCCAAACTTGAGAGTTTTATAAAGATGACATTGTTGAGCCTTTGAGGTAAATAGCCAAACTTCAAACATGGTGGACAATGTTTACCCTCATTTTTTTCCAGTCAAATTAAGGCTAAATGTATCTCTGGGCATTAAAGAACATTTAAAACAGCTTTGAGTGTTCATGCTGTGTTCAGAATGTTGGTTTATTCTGGCCTTTTGTGACGAGGTTTGTTTTCTTTTTCTTCTTTCCCCCCTGGAGTGTGTTCCAAAGTGTTTATGCATGGGAAGGGTGTGTGTGTGTGTGGGGGGGGAGGTCCAGCCTGTACTGTTTTTACTAAGCTTTTACAAATTGAAGACAAATGCAGAGGAATTAAGTTTGGGTCTGTTTTTTCTCTTTGTAAAGCTGTTTTATACTTGTCATGGTCTGTACATATTGTTGCAAACTGTTTTTAATAAAGTTTTTGAGCGCTGACTTTGCGGAACATGCCTCCAGATTCTGAGCATAAGGTGAATGTGTTGAAGTGCTCAAGGCCTTGAGTGGCTAACAAATGCCTCACTGATGCACAGCTGCTCTTCGGTTCAGTGTGTGATAGAGCGCGGTGTTCTTTATCAGGTTTTCCTGTAAAAATTCTGCTTCAAAGCTGGTAAAGTATGTGGAGAATTTTAACTTTAAACGTCATTGACCCTACCTCTTTAACCTAGTGGTTCTAAGTGTGTGTGTTTGGGGGATGGGGCAAATGAATGAAACGCATTAAAGCAGCCGCTCGCCCACCCACCTAGATGTAAGCAGTGCTTAAACCTGACCTGATGTATTCTTGTTTTTTCTATGATTAAAACTAATCTAGCATTTACAAAAGTGCAATATTTGGATGTGTCATCTTACAAGTCAATCTGGACAATCGCTAACAAAGAATGAAAGCCAAAATGTGCTTCCTCCTTGAAAACAAGTTGCTGTTGACCCAATTTATATATTTTTAATGTATTATTAAAATAGTGTTGGCTTACACTGACTCATCGTGAGCAAGTACGTTGCTACAGCTGGGCCACTCCCGCTCCTCCTAATCTCGACCTCATACCTTGCACTATACCACAGCACACCACACGTAGCATGGTACAATAAGAAACACAGTAAACAGAACCACAGCAAAACTAAGAGTGGGAAACACAATCTAAAGATTAATTAGTATCTGGCAGAGTATTTATATTAAAGTTATACTATGGCTTGAGTCAAGACAGTTAGGAGTTTCTTGCTTATGTAGTATTTGACTTGTAAATGAGGTGTAAATTGTGGTTGCTGTGGATAAGATCTGCCGAATGTCACCAATGAGACTCGGGTGATAAAGTAGGATACTTGCTTGTCTCATGGAGATATACATGCACTCTGTAAGGAGTTATAGGGATCTAAAATGAGATTTAAAAACCTCTCTGAGCAGTATGTTTATACTATTTGCAAAAACAAATTTAAAAAAAAAAATTACAGTACGTTGATATTGTGTGAAGGGCTTGGTTTAACCCAAGTCTCCCCTCAATGCCACTCCAATCTTTAAGGTTATCTTCCAACACCTAGTTTTACCTGTTAATAATTACTTTATAATTAAACAAGCAATTAGGCGGGAAATTAAACTTGGTCATTCACACTGACTCAAAACATCTACTTTTTAGAAAAAATTTTACGGGAAGAATTTTGTATTAATAGTAATTTATATACAGTTTTATACAAGCACCTATAATTTATATTAATTATCATCATCAGTGCCTTAGCTTTTGGCACAATACACACTGGGTCTGCTTGGGTTCTGTGTAGTTGGTGGTCAGAGTTCTGAAGCCACTTTACAGCACTGTAGTTCCTGGTATTGTTCATTAGCCGTAGGGCCAGAGCATCTAAGGGACCAGGTATGTTTCAAAGTTATTGGATTGTTGTGCAGATCTTCCTTTGTCTTTAGGATCATCTCACATCTGGCCTGTACTCTTCACATCTGTAACAGTATCAGGATCCGGGGAGTCATGTGATTCTATGAGCTAAGTTACTTTTATTTTATTTTTTTTTAAATACAAACACTTCATATTTCACCTTTCAAGTAGGTTTTTTTTTTTTTTTTTAATTCTGGCCTGAAATGAAACTATTGGGACACCTAAGACATCTACGGGTTTTTGTGATATCCCATTCTAAATCCATACCATAGACTTTAATATAGAGTGAGTTCCTGCCTTTACAGTTTTGACAGCTTCCAATCTTCCAGGAATGACTTCTACAGGATTGTGAAGAGTCTATAGGAGATTTTGCCCATTCACCCAGAAGAGCATTTGAGGGGTTGAGCGCCTGGCCTGCAATCTTCATTCTAGTTCATTCCAACAATGTTTGAAGGGACCCAGGTCAGGGCTCTGTAAAGGTCAATCAAGTCCTTCAACACCAAACTCACACAAACATGCCTGTATGGACCTTGCTTTGTGCACAGGGGCATAACCATGGTGCAGCAATAAAGAGCCTTGCTCTAACTTCCTACAAATTTGGAAGCAGACAAATGACCCCTGAAAAACATCCCCACAGCATTATCCCTCCTTCATTAAATGTATGGTTGGGACAGTGCAGTCAGGCAGGTAACTTTGACGTTCAGTGTGATTTGTCACTGCACAGAAGTTTTCTCTGTAACTTTACTTGGTCTGCCACTATGTACCCGAGTTGCTGTGGTTCCTAAACACTTCCACTTTTCAATACTGCTCTCAATTGCTCATGTTATATAGAGGAGGTAGGAAATTTCAGTAACTGGCTTGTTGCAATAGTGACATCCTACAGTACCATTCTCAAACTCGGTGCCCTCTTTACACACGTTTGTGGAAAAAAAAAAAATCAGTAATTCTAATGGCAGACTACCAGACTAGGTGCTTGAGTTTATACACCTGTGGCAATAGAACTGAATGAATCACCTGAATTCAGTGAGGTGTGTCCCAAACCATCTGTCCATTTAGTCATGTCTATAAAACCTTTATTTTAAACATTGGATTGTTTTTTTGTAGTTTTTAAAACATCATAGTGGTCAAGAAATGCCATGAAGCAGCATCACTGTGGGCTTTTCTTCTTTAACGCAACTGTGTATGTTCCATTTTTTCAGTGAAGTCTATTTCTGTACCTCTGTTTTTCTGCCTCAGGTCGGAAACCCCAATTAACCATGTTCTAATTAGTGAAGTGCCCTTTTCATTGATGGATGGCTTTGTTCCTGATGGTGGTGCTGGACACTTGGGTGGTGGGGCACTCTCAGGTGGAGGGACTCTCTGCTCATAAGGGACTTCGGTGGGTCGTGTTCCTGTGGTAATGTTAAGTGACTGTCTAAATGTCCCCGTTTTTATTTGATGCCCATCTCTCATTCCTGCTGTCCTTGGAATGGCAGTCAAGTGAATAAACCTGCGAAGAACATGCGTGGCTCCTCAAAAAAGTGTAGCATCTCAAAAAATATCATTTGAGCTTCTGAGGTTGTCATTTTCTGTCACGTTCAAAAAGATTTGGACACACTCCAAAGAACTACAGATTATATTTTAAGACCACATTGGGTTAACACATACTTTGGTTCGTTCATTTTTAATTGCTTCATCCTGCTCAGGGTCATGGTGAGTTTTTAGCATACTCAGAATCATTAGGTTCAAGGCAGAAGCACAGGCTGGACTTGGTGACAGGGCATCATGGGGTATCACGGGATATAAGGTTGTGGTCCAATGGAGTAAGAAAAGCAATAATACGTCTAGTTACAGTGTGTGTGTGTTTTTAAATTGTATTTATTCATTTTAAACGTGCATTACCATGAAAATGGCCTACTCTTCAGTTAATGAGAGAATTTGTTTTTACTAATTGTATTTGATAATTTTAAATGAAGTGATCGTGACAGCTTTTTGGTAGTTTTTGTTTGGACCGATTCCTCACACAAACCTGTGGCAGTCTTTGCCAAGGTCCAGAATTATATCATGAATCCAGCTGACTTGAATTACTCTGTCTAGACGCTTCAATGACCTGGATGACTGAAAACCTTCACAATCATCCGAGGCTAGAAGCGACTGGACGTGTTCCGATTCCTAATACAGTTCAGAGTTGAAGTGGCATTTAGTGGGCACTAGATGGCAGTAGGTCCATTTGAGAAGCACCGAAAGGGAGTGAGTGAAACTGAATCCTTCTCAAACACTAAAATGCCTCCTCTTTTTTTTGGGTTGCTTTCTATTTTTGTGTTTATTAGAAGAAACTAGCAGCTCTCCTGTAGAGTAATTATTCATGATGAATGCACCAATAAAAGTGCTCCAAATTCCGGTAACCTTGAACTTCTTTTTGTTTCTCTAAAATTTATTTTAGAGATTCAAGATTCCATTCAAAATATTTCCAGAGCAGTGTAATGCAATTGTTTCTAGTCTGTGATCATCTAGTTTTATCACCGCCAGTCAAAGATACCCCCGCATATCTTGGCTTCATGTTGTCACTGCTGCAATTAAAAGAGAGAAAAAATAAATAAAAATAAAAATCTCCATTTTGTTTTTGGGTAGGGTGACCAGATCTGAGACGTACGGGGAGGGGGGGGGTGATGAGGTCACGCCCCTCGCTGCCGTTGTACGCTTAGATGAACCTATGTGTGCTTTTAGGTCCTTTACACCTTTATTTGCTACACATGGGAAAACATGGGTTTTTTTTTTTTATTCATCCGTGAACTTACATTTACGTTTCGGCATAGCTGCTCGAGATGAGGGTAGGTACATGAGCTTTGCTTGACGTAAACAAGGACTACTGTGCAGACTGACCAATTAAATGATTACAGAGAGGTTATCGACCAATAACGGTAGCTCTACAGTCAGACCGTCCAATCCGAAAAGTTTAGGCTACTTCACCACGCCCCCTTCTCACTCAAGCGAACCAATCGGAGTAGGGGAGGGCGGGACTAGTTTGAACGAAACTTCTCGAAGTTCTATGTAAGCTCTAGAAAAACCACAATCCCGGACGTTTGTGAAAATCCGCCCGGACATTTTTTTTTAAGTCTAAAAAAGAGGACATGTCCGGGTAAAAGAGGACGTCTGGTCACCCTAGTTTTGTTGGTGGTGTTTGACATGAATATTGGCCTTAACATTGTGTCCAGTTTCAGAATGAATAGACCACTAGAACGTCTTCCTTTTTCAATCCTGTGAAAATATCGGTTTGAACGTTAAGCTTTTGTTATAACGGTGAGGACACTAAAGGGTGGTTTAATGGTGGTGCTCGCTTCCAGTGTGTTTGTAAGGCTCGGTCACAGTGTTCATGTTGTTCTGCCCTCAGTTGTCGATTGATATTGGAGCTGGTGGAACAACACCTGTCTTCTAAATCCCCCCCCCCCCCTTTTGAAATCATTTGAAAATCCGGACTCTTTCTATTTCTGTTCTGATTAATGAACCAATGGAAATGATCCAAAAAAAGATTCCCTTTTTCCTTCATTAATTACATTAAATCTGAACACAGACTTAGAGATCTGGAGAAAGGTCTGTGTCCTGATATTAAAAAGCGTTTTTTTTTCCAGGGCATGGAGCTTTTGGTTCTGGTCATTATGAGTCAGAACACAGGAGCAGACAGTGCAATTAGAAAGTGGCCAGACTGGCTGGCTTATTGTGCAGCGTCCTCTTATCTCCACACACTGAATAATGTGCTGGGCTCCCTCCCTGGCTGGCTGCTCTTTGTCTGGGTGCCGCTACAGTGAATGGATGGAGAAAACTGTGATGTAATTCCTTTGGAGGTGCGGTTTCATTGTCTGCACGTAGGTGGCGCTGTTGCTACACCGAACCAGGCTCAGGCACTTAACCCAGTTCCCCACTTTCCCTCGCCAGACAAAGTTCATGGAAAGTGGTAGATGATTTTTTTGTGTGTGTGTGTTTTGATTCAGACTGCGTGGTTTGAAGATCAGATAGTGCTTCAGATTTGTCAGAATCACTCATCGCATGAAATCTAGTCCTAATGCAGGGTCCAGCCGCCTGTTTGCTGTCGTGTCTCATGTCCGTGCGTGTCCAACAGCCTCGTATCTACCCCATCTGTCAGTTTTGACAGACTGGAAACACTTGCTGCCATTTACACTGTGTGAAATTAGTCTAATGTATGGGTCAGTAGAAATGGTCCCAAATGACGTAGATAAATAAAATCTTCTCTACACTTTCAATGTAATTTAAGAAATGATTTTGCCTTTTGGATATACAGGGTTTCCAGTGTTATATAATTGTATTTCTAATATGTCTTTGGGGCGGTTCTTTACTGTTACGTCGGGCCTATGCTAACAGCTGCTTTCCCCTTCAGCGTTTGTGCATTTTTCAGATCACGTGCTCGGCTCTTGCTCCATGACTGTTCGGAAATGAGGAGTGAGGCAGCAGTGTTTCGTAAAGCTCTGCACTGCTCCATTCATAAAAGCCCCGGGTGTGATTTGATGGAAGCTGTACTGGGGTTCTGTGCATTTCCTCACGTCACCAGAACAGGTTAGCAGTCGTGTTTCTGCCGAAGAAGGCACAGTCTTAGTTTTTAATGGGAGTTAAAGCGCTGAGATTTATATCCAAGTGGTTTTTGATCATTGTTAATTGCACACAGTGTAAAGGACAGGTGCTGGGTTTGATGCATTACTCTTAATGACAGTTCTGAGATTATGATCCGAGTAATGATGGACCTTCTGTTGTTTTTATAATGAAATGACATCATGTAAAATCAGTGTAAAGACATCGGTTTGATTCCTGAGAAACTTTGTTACAGCAGCAGAGATCACATCGACCCACCAGTTAACGGCACACTGTCACATTGTAGAGACGGTGTAGAGTGTGTTGCTGTGTTTGTGGCAAAGCTAAAACTAGTTAACTCTCTATAAAATACTGTAAAACAAATGAGATTCAAATGAACACAGAAATAGATCTGTAAGGTCTGCTGGGTTTGAATGGGATGAGAATGTAGAGCTTCAAAAAGATACAGCAGGATATAATGTGCAGGTTGTAGCAGCCTGCACACCTTTCCCACATCTTAAAACCATATACAGCAATATGTCTAAACAGTCCTTTGTTCCCTAAATCAGGTGCAGAGAACAAACACATCCCTGCGATGCTCTCCTGGAGGGAGTAAAGAGTGGCGTGGCAGCAGCAGCAGCAGTGTTTGGTGCATCGTCGCACGGCCACATTGCAGAAACGTGAGCACACGTGCAGCACGCCGAGCGTACGCTGCGCTCCATTCATAAAAGCTCACGCCGTGTTTTGGTGGAAGCTGATTGGCTTAGGGCTCGGCTACGCTGTGATTAGCGGCCCGTGCCGCAGCCAGTCAGAGTGGAGCTGGGCTCGCTGGCTCAGAGCTGTGGCTGCAGAGGAGTTGGAGGGCGCCGGAGCCGGCTCCATCATTCAGACTTTGTGTAACCCCTGACAACCTGCTGCTGACCACTGGCTCCGGAGCGAGAACAGGGATCTCTGAGCCTCAGAGCGCTCACCTGAGCAGAATCACTGGTGAAGAAGAGGAGGAGGAAGGAGAGAGAGAGCAGAGAGAAAAGGGGCTTTAATGATGGTTTTATATCACTTTCAAATCTTGGATTTCACAAGCCAGGCGTCTATTGTTAGCCAGAAGGTGGTGTGTGTTATATTTTATGTATTAAATCACTACAGAAATATATAGAAACACACATTTTAAATATACCTTGCTCAGATCTGGTTTGAAAACATCAGATTTTCTGTCTTCACGCAACCCTCACTCTATCAGAAATGAAATGGCTGAAAATATGTTGCAGTTTTGAAGCAACGACATGTGCCTAAATGTTGGGCCAGGTTGAGGCAGTCGGGGTTGATAGGCATTCCCAGTTATTAGTTATGAGCAAAGCAGGCTGGGTATTGTATGAAAAGAATCATGAATGCTGTCACACCAATGAAACCCAAATGAGTGCTGAGAAAATTGGCGAAAAACAAGAACAGCAAAGAGGGCCCAAGGCGAAAAAGCCAAAAGCCTGAGATTCCGTTCCCTCGCTTCCAAATGCAGGACATTCGTTTTGGAATAAACAGTGGCTCCTTGTCATATAACGGATCAGGCCTGTTTAGACAGGGGGGAGAATAGTGCTGTGGCTTGATCCTTGTGCAAATCTGGTCATAGGAATACAACAGGAATGACAACCCCAGAACTGCTCGGCTTGTGGAAATGTCCCCTTGCATGTGATATCAAGCCAGATTGTATTTTGTTATTCCGCTTTTATGAGCTGGAGTCGTACTTCTACCCTTACTTAAGCTGCACATGTGCTCCCTACCTCTGAAAGTGACAGTATATGTAAACGAAAGCAAGTTTTTTTTGCCCTTGGGTGCTCTCTGCTGCTTCTTATTCATTACACTGATGTAAAACGGCAACAAAAAGGCAGGAGGTTTGATTAATGAACCAATCAGACACATTTGCCTGTTGTCAGTGTGAAATGACAAATTGATTGATTGAATTGTTGCTGAAAGGAGGCATTTGTCAGGAAACTTTGGGAAATTGCGGTCTGTACGCTAGCTTTATCTCATTGCACAGATATAGTTCAATTATCTAAACATTTGATAATTCAGTGACTAACCCATTTTTCTGCTCTGGTTTGGATTGGACTGGTCTGATATGAGATGCGTTATAAATGGCCAGCAACTATGATTTCAGAAAGATTGTGTTAAGCCTGGGGGAGTTGACATGACCATGTTTCTGACACTAATGAATTAGCGTTCCTCCCTCGGCTCGTCCTGATGGTAAACCAATGAAGATACTATTGGAGGAAATGGAAAAACTCAATTGATATTGAATTCCGAACTGTGGGGATCCATATGTATTCTGTGGTCATTCCTTATATAGAGTACACTGACTTGGGTTTTTCTGCCATTGGATTTTAAAGTAAGTGGAGGATAGCGGCCTTTGCTTTTTAATCTAGGGACTGAATGATCTTTCCTTTACTGTGTATCCATGGGGTGTAGACACACAAAGAATTTATTTAATTCTTAGCTTGCGTCGGCGCCATAGTGGATACCAATGGATTTTGGGTGAAGCCTTAAGGTTAAACAGATGGAAAGATGGATATATTTATCTCATACACAGCTCCTCTCCCTGTGCTGGAGAGAGTCTGACAAAGAACCCCACTGCCTCTTTACGTTGGGATGATAAAGCATCCCAGTGTTACATCATTGGAAGTGTTATCCACTGTTAGCCATATTAGCATTTTTTCATCAGATTTAATAGAAAACTGTGAGAATGTTAGGTTCCAATGCATTTACCTGCTTTTTACAGAAGCACTGTTATACACACAGATTATTTACAGACTTCAGTAGTTGTTATTTCACTTGTTTTTGATTGTGTATAAGAGACCAATACAACCACATCATCTTAATTCTGTCTTTCCCCCTATCAATAATCTCGTTCCACTGTCCCGGCGCTCTGAGAGTGGAACAGATTTTTGGAGGATAACGTTTTATCATGACTGTCTGGCTGAAATTATTTTCTGATTTGGCTTAAAGTTTAATAAAGTATTTCTGGTCTGGAAATGTGACATGATCAGTGAGTGATGTTTCCATGCTGCAGCAAATCAGAGGAAGAACCTCAAATGTCTTCCTACACCCTACAAAGTGCACAGCATAAATCCTACAATAATGGTTTCTGTGCCCATGTAGTGTGTTCATTCATTTATTCATTTGTTATCTGTAACCCTTATCCAGTTCAGGGTCATGGTGGGTCCAGAGCGTACCTGGAACCATTGGGTGCAAGGCGGGAATACACCCTGGAGGGGGTACACATTCACTTACACCTACGGACACTTTTGAGTCGCCAATCCACCTACCAACCTGTGATTTTGGACTGTGGGAGGAAACCGGAGCACACGGAGGAAACCCACGCAGACACAGGGAGAACACACCAACTCCTCACAGACAGTCACCCGGAGGAAACCCTCGCAGAGACAGGGAGAACACACCACACTCCTCACAGACAGTCACCCGGAGGAAACCCACACAGAGACAGGGAGAACACACCACACTCCTCACAGACAGTCACCCGGAGCGGGAATCGAACCCACAACTTCCAGGTCCCTGGAGCTGTGTAACTGCGACACCACCGTGCCGCACGTAGTGTGTTGTATGTCGAAAACAATTTTTAGTGTTCTATAAGGTTCACGCTTCCCTTTTAAATTAGTGACTACTGTCTGGGTTCAGTATTTTTGTTTTCATTATCTGTGATGTGCACTATGAAAGCAGTGTGGTGCTATTTGGGATGCAGCCAGAGCTCCTCTGACACACGATCAGAGCTCTGTTTGCAAACATAATGTAGATAAAGAGGTCAGGGAAGCCATACTTATGTTGAAATAGATTGTTTCTCTCTACAATTTTAGCCCTCTATCAGTTTTTATTTCAGTTGTGAGTGAGTAAAGAGTCCACAGTGATGTCACCTGCAACCCATGGAGAGTTACTGCTGAATACTTTCACTCTTTCACACCCCCTCCCTCACCCTAGATGACCCAGAACACTAGCATGGCATCATATGAAATGTGTACTGTATTCTATGGTAATCTCACACAGTGAAATGTCTTGTTTGACGGTGGCCAATGTGGCATTTGATTTGATCTCTGCAGTCTGTCTGACCATTCGCTTGTTGTGTATAGCCGCTCGGGAACACTCTCACTCCATCGCACCCCTCCCTCACCCCAGATGACCCTGGCCTGTGTGTATGAGGTAATGTGTGCCCCCTGCCTCAGGAGCAGCTGCTGGTAGGACAGTGTAAATTGGCATGCCACTGTTTTCTGTGCCGTCCTGTTGCGTGGTTCATCAGCGATCCCGGTGTCTTTCCTGCTCTTTGTCACTACGCGGCTCGTTTATATCTTCGTGAATGGTAATCATCTTTCTCACAAGCCCATGGTGAAAAACAAATGCTCCTGTGTGGCCATCTTCACTTCCTCACTCTCTCAGCCTGCCTGCTGTTAAAGTGAAAGTTTAGCCAGAAATGTGCACACATTTTCCCCTAGATTGAATCAGCTGTGATGTTTCCCATCGCTCCAGTGCACAACTAAAGAAGCAAACTTCAGAAGCCAAATATGACTTGGCTGGTGGTCTACATTTGGGTTTTTGTGGGGAAACTGAATTAGATTTTTTGGCCTAGCCATCAGTTTAATGGAAGGCTGATGTTGGTTATGTTTGGGGCTTTGAGCTGATGACTTCAGGCGTCATCGAGTGTTTGTGTGAGAGAGTGTCTGGTTATGGGTTTGGGCTTTGTGGTCTCCGACCCATGTTCTACCTACAGTTACCAGTAGAGCACAGCTCAGCCCCCCTTCCCCCCCCCCCCCCGTTCTTTTGGGGAAGTGCCGTCTGCTGGGCTCATTTGCATGTGATTTGCATACACCAAGCCAGTTGGGAATGTCAAGAGGCCAAATTAACTAGTTTTCAGTTTGCATCTCATTTGCATAGGAACTGTTTCGCTGAGGTTACTCCAGTGGATGACCCTAATTGCCTGTGTCCTTGTGCGGGGAGAAGGCTTGGCTCTGATTGTAATTAATTTCATTAGGCCAAGTATCAATATGACCAGAGGAATACATTTGCATGCGGTCAGGAAGAGGATCCGCAAGCTGTTTCCAATCAAGGAACTTTCTGCGTGCGTAGATGTTCTGTCATAGTTTTCATAAGGATGAAAAATTGGGCTTGGCTTTGATGGGTGTGGAGCTCATCAGCTCGATCAATCTAACTCATCCGTCCACGCAGAGATGCATTCATTACATTAGTGGAGTGGTCAGGGATCTGGTTAAATAGTTCGGAGCTTAGCGAAGGTTAACGTGGACACCTAAAACTGTGGTCGGTGTCTGAGGAGAGTCAAAGAGGAGGAGGGCTTTAAAAGCTTGAGGTGGGATGCTCTGGGCACGCGCTGTTTGTATGTATCTGGAGCCTACCAACCCACAAACCTGCATTTCTTTGGACAGTGACAATTTAAAGAAGCTAGAATTTCAGAATTAGAATAAAGAATGTCAGATTGGACTCCGCTGAGCCGTATGAATGCTTTCTGTTGCAGTGTCTTGGGTTGAGAGAGAGAGAATTCTATACATTTTCACCTCTGTTCATCTCTCTCCACCTCGGGCTACATTTATAATTAAGCGCTGAGCTGAGACCGAGGCTTCAGAAAGCCGAGGAGAGGGAGGGGAGCCGTAATGATGTCGCTCCTCACCTCTTAATCTATATTCCAATAGGCTCACTTCACAAAACTCTCCCAGGTTTTTATACACAGCCTCAGAAATCAGCTACTTATGCAGAGAACAACTAATCAAAGCCCCCCAGTGATTGGCCAGCCTCACAATCTCGGTCTGGAACCAATCCCACGTCCTGTTCTTTATTCTCCCCTTTATCAGACACTAAAGTGCTAAAGTAGCACCGATTGATTCTCAGGGTGAGAGAAGTGCAACACCACACGCTTCACACTGAGAACAGATGTATGTATGTATGTATGTATGTGTGTGTGTGTGTGTGTGTGTGTGCATATATGTGATATAAATGTGACAGTGTTGGTTTTCTTCTCACTTGGTTCTTCGTCATTTCATCACCTGCACTTTCTTCACTCCGGCTTCTTAAATATCCTTGCACTCTTCTCACTTTTTTTTTCTTCTCTCTCTCTTTCTCCCCCATCTCCTCCATTCTTTGTTTTCCTTTCACTCGTTTCGTTTTGATGCTGAATGATCTGTTCACAACCACCAGGCCAACTCGCACCAAAGAAACAAAAAACACAGATGGAGCTCGGTTTACAAATGTGATGGCGATAAACGGGTCAGGGATTCATACTTGGAAAAGAAACTGTAAATGAATCCGTTTCTATTTGAGTACACACTGCTGTATAAGAGTGCTAGTATAGCTCAAACATGCCTCATTCCTTTATTAGCATTTCTTTTTTTTTTTGGAACCACTGGAATTATCTATGTTTTGATAATTCACGTGAGTTACATAAATGTCAATAAATGAGCCACTCC
Source organism: Hoplias malabaricus (assembly GCF_029633855.1). Taxonomy (NCBI): domain Eukaryota; kingdom Metazoa; phylum Chordata; class Actinopteri; order Characiformes; family Erythrinidae; genus Hoplias; species Hoplias malabaricus. The sequence goes on from NC_089805.1 coordinate 39,840,396, forward strand.
CATTTCTGTAATTTCTGAGATTTCTTATCCTAAAACCAATCCAAACCGCACTCATTTTCCTCGTGTTCAGCAATGTGCCCGTTGTTCCTTTTTCTTCCATCATGGTCTGCCCAGTTTCCCTCAGCTCTGGGTGTTGGTTTGGTCAGTGTAAGCAGCGGTGTGTGTAATGGTGTGGCCGGCCCAGTGGCTTCTTTGAAGCATCTCTCATCACCCCTCTGACTCACGCTGGAATAGTCGCCCACAGATAATAGAGAGTGATGTGTCCTGGCATTTGTTTGGTGGTGTTTTTCTCTGAGAAGCGCAGAGACAATGTATGTGCATATGAGAGGAGGCTGGTGCTGCTCGAGTTTCCCTGCTCTCTCATCACACTCCGTTTGGTTCCTTCATGGAGGGCACCGAGTTTACGTTGTGTGTGTAAACAGCACGGTTTCAACTCATGTGGTCTTGTGGCAGCGTCCAGTAAACTGGTACACAGGGTTTTTCCCAGAGAGAGCAGCATGCCAGGCCCTGTCTCTGTGGTCAGTGTGGTGTTTCAGGCTGTTTGCTTTACCAGAACACACTCATAGTTTGAGTGAGGACATGGTGGCAGTGCGGAGAGTGCAGAAAAAGAGACCAGAAAGAGGACGACTTGGACTGCATGTGAGCTTTCAGTCTCAATAAGTTCAAATCTCGTTCAAAGATTCAAACTTTGCTCAAAGAGCAAACACTCACAACTCACAAAGCATTATGTGAAGCATTAAAGTAGACATTACATCTGATAGAAAACACACCTGTACCCTCTCAGGCTCTTTTACCAAAAGATCACTTTTTCAACCACCCTCTTCCTTCTAGAGGACAAGAAAACAGTTTGTTGGGCAAGATTTAGACCACAAGCATCAATCTCATTTGTCCCTCTTTGTTTAAACAAAGAGTTTTATTCATTCAATTAACTTCTGTAACAGCAACAGGTAATGTCACTGCCACACAGCTTCGGGGTCTTGGAGGTGCCATTGTCCAATCCATGTTTGGGTCACTGTCTGTGAGGAATTTCTACCGGTCTCTATGTGGGTTTTCTCCCACAAGCCAAAAACTGTCCACAGGGGTGAGGGAGTGCGAGGGTGAACGTGTGAAATTGTCCACAGCTTTGAGTGTGTGAGTAACTGGGTGAACGTGTGTCTGTGTGTATGAATGTGAAGCCCTGTATGTGGTTCTCACGACATACTTGGAGGTGCTCATTACTTAAAAGCAATGGGGATTGTGGGGAACTGCAGTACTCTCTGGTCTGTTTGCGTTCATTCATTCATTATCTGTAAGCGTTTATCCAGTTCAGGGTTGCGGTGGGTCCAGAGCCTACCTGGAATCATTGGGCGCAAGGTGGGAGTACACCCTGGAGGGGGCGTCAGTCCTTCACAGGGCAACACACACACTCACACATTGACTCACACACCTACAGACACTTTTGAGTTGCCAATCCACCTACCAACGTGTGTTTTTGGACTGTGGGAGGAAACCCACACGAACACAGGGAGAACACACCACACTCCTCACAGACAGTCACCAGGAGGAAACCCACACAGACACAGGGAGAACACACCACACTCCTCACAGACAGTCACCCGGAGCGGGAATCGAACCCACAACCTTCAGGTTCCTGCAGCTGTGAGACGGCAACGCTACCTGCTGCGCCACCGTGCCGCATTCAGAAGTTCAAAGTCAAGTTCAAAATGGCTGCCATGATGTGCATGTTTGTATGTGTTTGTTTTAAATTCACTGTTTGAATTACTGCAGGAACTCATTTGTAACTCAAGTTTAGATTTGTAGCACTTTCAGTCAGTGTTTACTTTCATGCAGTTAGCGCTTGAGGATAGAGTGGGTTGCTACATAAATCTGAAACAGCAAAAATGTCACTACTACCCACTTATGGAGCCGGTTTAAAGCAGTATTCTCCTCTTTTGATTTTTAACCTTTGGAGGACTCTGCCATGAGCACAGAGTGGAAGCTTATCATGTCTGACCAAGCCACTTTGTTTTTTTGTGTGTGTTTTAAATACTTGACACTGGGGCTTCGTAAACACATTAGACCAGTTTTGATTACAATTGTGAACATCGTCTTCAAGTGGTGAGAATAAGACTTTCATCAAAAAATAAAAATTGCACCATGTTCCTTCAGGGGCTCAAAATATTACTGTACATGACACCTTCATAAAATAAACTGCCACAGTCCATCACACTGATATTAGTGAGTACATTTGAGCATTTGTGTTCTGATTGTTTTTGATATGAAGGCAGTACATGAGCATTGTGTTTACGGCACAGTAAGAAAGTACCAACACAGCAGCCAAGTGACTACACAATGACGCATTTGTGGGTGGACTGTGAGCTGGATTGGTCAAGTCTAATGACGACATTCATCATCTTTGTGCTCCCAGTCTTCACAACATAAACAGTAATCATAAGTGATGGGAAAAGATCTGCAATAGTTGGTCATCCCACCATCCCTCTCTAAACAGCCCACTTAGGATAAACGAAGCTGTGTCACCACGGAGTGACCATGTCCACGGCCACCCCCAACTGGACACGCGCCAGAAGTTGACAGATAAAAGACCGAGTTGTAGGTCCAACCACGGACCAGAGCCGAATGCAGCTTAAAACGGCCTACATCAAACAACAGCACAAACAAACACTTTGTTTAAGTGGCTATTTCAGTCAGAGTTTGTGAAGAGAGTGCTGGTAATAGTCCTGTAGTGATGGGAAAGGAATGAGTAGTCTGTAAGTGACCGCTCCATGACACATTGCCACATGCTCTACTGACCACTTCAGTCATGACATAATCAAACAGATTTACACAACAACGCTGACCAAGTCATCTGCCTTGTTCGAGGACTCTGCACGTGGCGTAGGCTGTTTACACAGTTCCCGCCAAAAGTTTGAGGACACCCACCCATGTCCGAGTCTGAGAAAACGAGGATGTGGAGCATGTGATGACCTCAGAACTGACACATTTCCGATAGATTGTGCTGACCAATAAATCTTACACCTATTAGTAGCCCTTTAAGGCATCAGTCACCAATCACTTGAAAGATTGTCCATTAAAGATGGGCATAAAAGTGGGTGAATTCAAAATGTGGGCTGCTAGAATGTGAGTGAATGCACAGGTCTCTACAGTAATGCCATGCGTGTGACCTCTTGGCAGGGGGTAGACACTGTGTGTGGCTTTTGGTGTTGACTGCTGATCAGCAGTGGAGTTGTCCCAGAAAATAAGCCTGGAGAGAGAGGGGAAAAAAAAGCTTCCAGGAAAAAGGAGCGAGGGGAAAAGTTCTATGTATCAAATAAGGTTAAGTTGAAATGAACAGGAACAGCTGATTTTGTGTTTTGCCATTTCCTCTAAGTAACAGGTTCTGGGTTTCTTGGAATGCCGCTGCTGCCATAGCGCCTTGAGTATACACCCAGATTCAAAGAGCTTCTTTGTAGGACATGCCGGTCGCTGGAAGGAAAGCCCAGCGCCCAGAAAATTCAGAGCACTCTGAATATGTATGAAAATTCTCTCTTCCAGCTCTAACCCCTAGACGGCTCGGTCTGTTATTCAAGCGACGCTGCCTTTAGCAGATATGAATCATCTGTCTGTTTTGTGCTGAGCTCATCGAACTTGCTGCCACTGTGGTGTAACTGTTGGAGGGGGAGGGCCTTCCCTGCCTCTTTCTGCCCGTACAAACACTCCGGAGAGTGACCTTTACATGCCGTGTCATGGCGGTGCGCAATAACACAAACAGCCTGTGAACCCAGTGCTCGGCAACTTCCCACCACAGCGCTACTGGCACCCTCACACTCCTCAGAGTGAGAGAGAGAGAGAGAGAGTGTGTGTTTGTGAGTGAGAGAGAGAGAGAGAGAGACAGATCAGCAGGCCAAAACCACATAAAGCAGGCCCAGAAGCCTTGCTAACTATGCTCAGGTTCAGGGACGTCCTCAGTTGGTTGTCCTACTTAAATCAAGAGTTCAAGCAGTTTATAAAAATGTATGTACTATTTTGCCGATCTTATACAAAAAAAAAATGTACAGATTAAATCATGTGGCCAAGGACTCATTGGTACAGAGAAAAGTGGTTACCCAGGCAGGGAATCAAACCCCTGTGTGCTGTGTTGAAGGCTTTGATATGATATGTGAAGCAACATCAATATTTGTGTAATATTTACAAACTGGAATAGTGTGTAAAGTCAGGTTGATACTATTTATATATATATTTTATGGGTTTCTGCCGGGTGACTGTCTGTGAGGAGTGTGGTGTGTTCTCCCTGTGTCTTCGTGGGTTTCCTCCGGGTGACTGTCTGTGAGGAGTGTGGTGTGTTCTCCCTGTGTCTGTGTGTGTCTCCTCCAGGTGACTGTCTGTGAGGAGTGTGGTGTGTTCTCCCTGTGTCTGTGTGTGTCTCCTCCGGGTGACTGTCTGTGAGGAGTGTGGTGTGTTCTCCCTGTGTCTGTGTGTGTCTCCTCCGGGTGACTGTCTGTGAGGAGTGTGGTGTGTGTTCTCCCAGTGTCTGCGTGGGTTTCCTCTGGGTGACTGTCTGTGAGGAGTGTGGTGTGTGTTCTCCCAGTGTCTGCGTGGGTTTCCACCAGGTGACTGTCTGTGAGGAGTGTGGTGTGTTCTCCCTGTGTCTGTGTGTGTCTCCTCCGGGTGACTGTCTGTGAGGAGTGTGGTGTGTTCTCCCTGTGTCTGTGTGTGTCTCCTCCGGGTGACTGTCTGTGAGGAGTGTGGTGTGTTCTCCCTGTGTCTGCGTGGGTTTCCTCCGAGTGACTGTCTGTGAGGAGTGTGGTGTGTTCTCCCTGTGTCTGCGTGGGTTTCCTCCCACAGTCCTAAAACAAATGTTGGTAGGTGGATTGGCGACTCAAAAGTGTCCGTAGGTGTGTGTGTGTGTGTTGTCCTGTGAAGGACTGGCGCCCCCTCCAGGGTGTATTCCCGCCTTGCGCCCAATGATTTCAGATAGGCTCTGGACCCACCGCGACCCTGAACTGCATAAGCGCTTACAGACAATGAATGAAGTTTACATGGATTTAGAGTAACATAGCCAGCATAGGACAGTCATGACCAATCATGCTGTAGAAATGTTAGATCATAAACATTAACCATGGTCATTAACTAGTGAACACAGCATACTGTCAGGTGAGTGCCAGATACTGTTTGTAAATGGTGCTCACCACAGAATGTGGTTGTTGTTTTTTTCTAAATAATGTGGCCCTGGTTTTAAACACACTAAAGTTAGTAACACTAACACCTTAGTCAGACTACAATCAAACCATGCTATTTCCATGATTGCAGCTTATTTAGACTAGCCGTCCACTGGTGTGAGTGCAATCGCAGTCACACGAGGGCTGCTGTAGAGGGTTTTAAAGGCTTGTGGTCCTGTTGGTTGTGTGTCTTTTTTAAGCCTCTGGATTGGTGTCTCCTTGAATGAGTCACTGTGGAGAAACAGAGTAAATTTCTCAGAATCTCGTCTCTAACGACCAATCCAGGAGCTGGAACTATTGCGCCGCTGTTGCATAGATGAGTGGGGAGTCGAAGGAAATCTAATTAGGATCATTTAATTGAATTAGTTTTCCCTCCAGTAATGTGGCTCGTGGGAGTATGTTGTTTTTCAAAAATCACTTTTTATATCGAATTAGGTGTTTCTTTTTCTTTCTTTCTTTTTTTTTTTAACTCACGACCTAATGTGTGTTTTCACACTGAAGAGCAATCCTGGCTTTCATTTCCTTTGTAGGTTTTTCTCCATGGGCATGTTGCATGTTGGATTTGAAATGACAGCAGTGACATCATGCCTGATAAAGGCTCTTGAAGACTGTGTTGTGCTTGGGCTGATTGCGGCCAGTGGAGGATTGAAGCCAGTAGCATCACCAGGACTGCCATTTTGGATGGAAACAACTGGTGCGGTAATGCTCTGCAATATATCTCATTAGTTCAGACATGGACTTGTCACAGCCATTTGGTGCATGATGGGGTCAGGCATGTCGACTTTGGGGGTCAGGGTTTGTTGTTTATAAAGCTGTACTTTCTGTTATTCAACCCCAGCCAGTGTGGTGCAGCTCTCTGCAGTTAGGAGGTGGTTAGTGTTTGTGTAAGTCTAGTGACTGTTAATGCCAGTGAATCCAAACCGTATCAGGGCTTTCTATCCACTTTGACCCATCTCTGTCAGCCCACAGGGACTCAGCATTAAAACAATCCTTGGGAGAAACATAGCTGATGCCTTTGCTGGCCGTACTCTGCCCACTAACTAATTAGTGTACGTCCAATCAAATTTTAATGTTTGGTTTTTCAAAATATACAGTTTTCAATGACTCCTGGACATAACTCTAACTTTATGAACACTTTGACAGTAATAGCACAGAGAGGTCTAACTGCTGTGTGTTACTTTTCTCTGAGTTGCTGTGGCTTTTTCTTGCTGAGTGAACACACACATTAGCTGAGGCCTTAATTAGGATTCTTACAGACAGTCTCCAGTCTTGAAGCCTAGTGCACTGCCAAAAACCAGGCTGCATATTCAACGAATTGTGTAAGTGCAGGGTTGTCAAAGAAACCAACAGCTTTACTTTTTTCTCACTCATAATGTGTTTGTCTGGAACATGGATGTTAATTCCAGCAATTTCCATCCTACTGTCTCTCTGGGGGTGGGGCGGTCATGCCTTTTATGTAAAGGAACAGAAATCCTATAATGTCACTGGTAAAATATGTATTAGCGAATACAAGAACCAAGAGGAAGTTTGTGTACGCTGCCTGATAAGGGTTTGATATTGATAAGGGTTTGAATTTTTTCGTTAATTTCATACATTATCTGTAACCGCTTATCCAGTTCATCGGACACAGGGAGAACACACCAAACTCCTCAGAGACAGTGACCCGGAGTGGGACTTGACCCCACAACCTGCAGGTCCCTGGAGCTGTGTGACTGCAACACTGACTTCTGCACCACTGTGCCACCCAGGAGCATGGATTCACTCACTCACAACACGCATACACTCACTCACAACACACGCATTCACTCACAACACACGCACTCACTCACTCACTCGCAACACACGCATTCACTCACTCGCAACAAACACATTCACTCACTCACTCGCAACACACGCATTCACTCAATCACTCGCAACACACACATTCACTCACTCACTCGCAACACACGCATTCACTCACTCACAACACACGCATTCACTCACAACACACGCACTCACTCACTCACTCGCAACACACGCATTCACTCACTCGCAACAAACACATTCACTCACTCACTCGCAACACACACATTCACTCAATCACTCGCAACACACACATTCACTCACTCACTCGCAACACACGCATTCACTCACTCACAACACACGCATTCACTCACTCACAACACACGCATTCACTCACAACACACACATTCACTCACTCACAACACACGCACTCACTCACTCATTCACTCACAACACACGCATTCACTCACTCACAACACACACATTCACTCACTCGCAACACATGCATTCACTCACTCACAACACACGCATTCATTCACTCACTCACAACACACGCATTCACTCACTCACTCACAACACATGCATTCACTCACTCACAACACACGCATTCACTCACTCACAACACACGCATTCACTCACTCACAACACACGCATTCACTCACAACACACTCACTCACTAACTCGCAACACACGCATTCACTCACTCGCAACAAACACATTCACTCACTCACTCGCAACACACGCATTCACTCAATCACTCGCAACACACACATTCACTCACTCACTCGCAACACACGCATTCACTCACTCACAACACACGCATTCACTCACTCACAACACACGCATTCACTCACTCACAACACACGCATTCACTCACTCACAACACACGCATTCACTCACTCACAACACACGCACTCACTCACTCATTCACTCACAACACACGCATTCACTCACTCACAACACACACATTCACTCACTCGCAACACATGCATTCACTCAATCACAACACACGCATTCATTCACTCACTCACAACACACGCATTCACTCACTCACAACACATGCATTCACTCACTCACAACACACGCATTCACTCACTCACAACACATGCATTCACTCACTCACAACACACGCATTCACTCACTCACAACACACGCATTCACTCACTCACAACACACGCATTCACTCACTCACAACACATGCATTCACTTACTCACTCACAACACACACATTCACTCAGTCACTCACAACACACGCATTCATTCACTCACTTACTAATAACACGCACATTCACTCACTCACAACACACACATTCAGTCACTCACTCATAACACACGCATTCAGTCACTCACTCATAACACAAGCATTCACTTACTCACAACACATGCATTCACTCACTCACTCACAACACATGCATTCACTCACTCACTCACAACACATGCATTTACTCACTCACTCACAACACATGCATTCACTCACTCACAACACACGCATTCACTCACTCACTCACAACACATGCATTCACTCACTCGCAACACACACATTCACTCACTCACACACTCACAACACACGCATTCACTCACTCACAACACACACATTCACTCACTCACTCGCAACACACGCATTCACTCACTCACAACACACGCATTCACTCACTCACAACACACGCATTCACTCACTCACAACACACGCATTCACTCACAACACACACATTCACTCACTCACAACACACGCACTCACTCACTCATTCACTCACAACACACGCATTCACTCACTCACAACACACACATTCACTCACTCGCAACACATGCATTCACTCACTCACAACACAACTCAATCCTTCATTCATGTGTAAGGGGTGGATTTGGTTTCCTGCCCTCCTCTAAATGTTACATAGTGCCGTTTCTGCAGTGCTGAGCCTAGGGTAGTGATAGCAAAGGCCTTGCTGTCACTGTTAAAGGTCAATGGAGCATCACAGTGATTTTGAAGCTCTAATTTTAGAGTAAAAATGTTACGTACTGTTGCTTTAAACTGTATTATATAACAATACCAGGTACCCAGTCTGTGCTCTACTACCACACAAAGTTGCTACTTTCTTGAGGCACTATCAACGTATCACATTCACTTTTCATCACAGGGAATACTGGCCTAGACACAGAATAAGGGCAAAGCATTGACTACAGCATGACAGCAAGAATACAAGGCTGTAATCCATGCACTGGTCTGGGGTTCTACTTTTCTCTCACGGTCAGTGAGGGTTATCCTGCAGAGAGAGCAGTGGTCTTCTGCAGCAAGTCTGGAGAGGAAGAGCTGTGACTGAGAGGAAGGAGGTGCGTGTTTAGTCTCCAATCACGCAAAGAGAAGCTGCAGACTTCCCGTCTCGAACAAGGGTCCTTGCCCTTGCCTCTGTTCTAAGGAGAGCTGATTAAAATTCATCAGTGGGCGAGTTGTTGTGCGAGCGCCGGCGGATCCTTTTCTCGTGCCATGGCGCACTTCGGCACGCGACACGTTTCCCTGGACCTCTTTAATGCCGTGTCTTCCACAGCTTTGACTTGTCTGTCCTATTACTAATGGAGTAGTTCTTGTCTGACACGCTGCAGGAGATCATAAACGTAGTGCTTGCTCTAAAAGGTCCTGCATCTTACACGAAGCCATGTTAAAAAGCTCTCGCCACATTAAAGTACACTCACAAACACACACACACACGCATGTGCACTCATGGTGGAAGACATGTCACTTATGATTTAATACACTTAGTGGAAAACTGATTCCTATCAGCTAGATTGTCTGTGTCCCTGATTTAACCTTTAGAGAACTAGACTTGTTTTGCTTTTATAACTGTGCTAAGGACAGCAGTGTATTATTACGTGTTAAATTTCCATTCAAAAAAAATCCTGTAAGAGAACACAGCCCACTTAAGCTTGTCGTAAGTGTTTTATAGATTAATCATATAATATAAGGACATTTTTAAAAAATATGTTTTGCTGATAATGTTTGTTTACTCATTCATTATTATTCATTCATTCATTCATTACATTCTTATCCAGTTCAGGGTCGCAGTGGGTCTGGAGCCCACCCGGAATCACTGGGTGCAAGGCAGGAGCACACCCTGGAGGGAGCGCCAGTTCCATAAGGATTAACGTCACCAATATTTTAGCCACTAGCTCTGTTCTTTTCTCTGCTTGTCTCCGAAACCTGTATTGGGGGCATTATGTCAATTTCCGTGAAAACAATGATTTCCTTTTATATCATTCATTCATTCATTATCTGTAAGCGGATCTGTAATTTTTGAAATAGGAATTTTGTAATCTGTGGAGAATGAATATAAGGAATACTTGCACCTTGAGAGGCGTGGGAAATATGCAAATATCCGTAACTACTAAAGACCAGTTATTCCAGGCATTATGTGGTTTCACTCCTTGAAGTCTATGATGATTTTGTGCATGAAGCTGTTATTCAGGTTTGAATGTTGAAATGTGTGTAGACATGTCTTATAATAACTGAATCCACCTATGTATGGATGTATGGTTTGCTGAGTGAATGTCCTGCATAATGTCCAGGAGTTTTGTTATATATTTTAGCAGATCTAGGTCTTCCTCTACACGCTTGCAGGAGAATGCTCACTGCCTGGTAACTGGGCAGTTGGTTAGTTCTGGTTGGCTAGCATGGAATTATGGATGAGTTTTTACTCGGTTAATCATTTCAGAAGATGCTTCATCCTGTCTCAGATATAACAGGCATTAATTTGAAGCCACTCTGCAATAGATCTGTACAATAAATCATTTGTAAAGTAATTTATTCATTCATTGTCTCTAAGCGCTTATCCAGTTCAGGGTCGGGGTGGGTCCGGAGCCTACCCGGAATCACTGGGTGCAATGAGGAAACACACCCAGGAGGGGGTGTCAGTCCTTCAGGGGGTGACACACTCACCGATTTTGGACCGTTGGGAGGAAACCAGAGCACCTAGAGGAAACCCACACGGACACAGGGAGAACACACCAAACTTCTAATAGGGAGTCCCTGGAGGACCACAGGAGCTATGTGACAGTGACTCTACCTGCTGCACCACCGTGCCCCCCATGGACATTTGTCTTTTCTGATATGACCATGGGTCTGACAACATTTGTGGCCAAGGTAGTAGTGTCTCTCTCTCTCTCTCTCTCTCTCCCTCTCTCTCTCTCTCTCTCTCTCTCTCTCTCTCTCGCTGTCTCCCTCTCTCTCTCTCTCTCTCGCTGTCTCCCTCTCTCTCCCTCTCTGTGTGTGTCTCTCTCTCTCTCTCTCTCTCTCTCTCACTCTCTCTCTCTCTCTCGCTGTCTATCTTTCCCTCTCTCTCCCTCTCTGTGTGTGTCTCTCTCTCCCTCTCTGTGTCTCTTTCTCTCTCTCTCTCTCTGTTTCTCTCGCTCTGTGTTTTTCTCTCTCTCTCCTCTTTGTCTGTCTCTCTCCTCTCTCTCTCTCTCTCTCCCTCTCTGTCTGTCTCTCTCCTCTCTCTCTCGCTGTCTCTCTCTCCCTCTCTCTCCCTCTCTGTGTGTGTCTCTCTCTCCCTCTCTGTGTCTCTTTCTCTCTCTCTCTGTTTCTCTCGCTCTGTGTTTTTCTCTCTCTCTCCTCTTTGTCTGTCTCTCTCCTCTCTCTCTCTCTCTCTCCCTCTCTGTCTGTCTCTCTCCTCTCTCTCTCTCTCTCTCTCTCTCTCTCACTCTCTCTCTCTCTCTCTCTCTCGCTGTCTCTCTCTCCCTCTCTCTCCCTCTCTGTGTGTGTCTCTCTCTCCCTCTCTGTCTCTTTCTCTCTCTCTCTCTCTGTTTCTCTCGCTCTGTGTTTTTCTCTCTCTCTCCTCTTTGTCAGTCTCTCTCCTCTCTCTCTCTCTCTCTCTCCCTCTCTGTCTGTCTCTCTCCCCTCTCTCTCTCTCTTTCTCTCTCTCTCTCTCTCTCTCTCTCTCTCTCTCTCTCTCTCTCTCTCTCTCTTTCTACATGACCAACCCATGATGTTTTCATTCACCTTGGCTGTCCAGGCTCCTCTGGAGACTCTGGCCTGAGAGAGCGCTAAACAGCTGAAGCGTGAAGAGAAGAGGAGCTCTCACGAGAGGATGAATATCACTCCAGTGTCTCAGCGTTTTTACCAGCACCTCATTCCACTTTTACCCCACGGACTTATAATAGCCTCTGATTTCCTCACATGGAGAATAATACATCCACTAATGCCCATCTGCATTCATGTGGAAAGCATTCGACTGATGTAGTGTGAAAGTTCATCCAGGGAAGATCAGCGTGTGAAATACAGTGCGGACCTGCTGTTAACCCTGTGCACTTCTAACCTCGTCCACACTCCTGTCTCGCTGGGGCTCTGTTCACATTAGGTACTGCAGGACTATGGATTTCTACTTGTTGACCAGGTGTTATTTGCCAAAGGAAACCCATTAAAATTGTTACTGTAGTTATTCAATATGCAAAGAACATCATCTCTCAAAGCTGCTTTCTTCGGACTTGTCTTAGAAATGTCTTACCTTTCTGCTGGAATCAAGTCGATAAATTGGAGTTTGTCCCCCTTTACTGCAAGCTGAGATGGACTTTTATTTTCATATATGTGTAGATAAGCAGGTTGTGGCTTTTTTGAGAAGTCTGATTGTTTACACAGCAGGAGGTTCCTACTCATTTCGCCCTTTTCCACCAAAAGAACTCTGGTTCTTCAACCGGTTCCTTTCAGGATTTGTGGACTCTTGGTGCAGTCCAAAGGACCGCCCCCGCTTGAGGGGTGTGGCAGGGTCGCTCAGTGCCTGAATACTAGGGTGACCAGACCTGAGATGGTGAAAAACACGTCTTGCTACACATGGTAAAACATAGGAATTTATTTTTTTAATTCATCCGAGAACTTACATTTACGTTTCAGCATAGCTGCTCGAGATGAGGGTAGGTGCATGAGCTTTGTCTGATGTAAACAAGGACTACTGACGTGCAGACTGACCAATTAAATGATTACAGAGAAGGTTATCGACCAATAACGGTAGCTCTACAGTCAGAACGTCCAATCAGAAGATTTTAGGCTACTTCACCACGCCCCCTTCTCACTCAAGCGAACCAATCGGAGTAGGGGAGGGCGGGACTAGTTTGTGAACGAAACTTCTCGAAGTTCTATGTAAGCTCTAGGAAAACAAAATCCCGGATGTTTGTGAAATTCCGCCCGGACATTTTTTAAGTTTAAAAAAGAGGACATGTCCGGGTAAAAGAGGACGATTGGTCAGCCTAGTGAATACAGTTTCCTGTGGCTGAGTACAGACCCAGAGATAAGCATATCGTCAGGACAGAGTCATAGTTTAGTGATACATGATATGAATGATGCACAGTTCTGTCTTTTTGAGTATTTTAGAGTTTGATTCCAGAGCATTTCTGCTGAGCTTGGGAATGACCACATTGGAGAAACATAGCCAACATGCAGTTTTTATTAGCTCTAATTGTTTGGTTTTCTTTCCAAATCAGAAATCAGATAATGGGTCATTTCCTCTTTGCCATTTTCCTATTTCAAAAATGAACAGACTCATCTGGTTGTCTGGTCTTTTACACAATACACTATTGAGGGGAATGTAACACTCAATGACCCTGCCCAGCTCCACAGCGTTATACGCTTTATTTTAGTCTCTTTGCTCTTTCCGGAGCTTCTTTAGCTTCACAAGCCCATTGACATGGTTATGGTTCAAGCTGGGAGCACAATTCTCTTGTTTGGGAACCAGTTTATATCGGTAGAAATGCACTGAATGGTTCTAAAGAAGGTTCACAAATGGGAATCGAAAGAGTTCCAAGTTGGTGGAAAAGGGCTAATTGCTCGCTAGCAGCTCTACACAGACACATTATTTCACACACACAGACTGTATAAGTTACAGTTTGTCTCCAAAGTTTTTGTGTAGCACCAAGATATGATATGAAAAGATAAGATGCTTATGGACTCTGCTATTATTGTAATTCAGCTTGTCACATTTTCAGATTAGTGCATCTACATGAGCATTGATAGTCCCTCTCTGTGTGTATACAAGCCACCTCCTGGTTCGGATCACATTAAAAGGCCAAGTGAAAACAGAGGGAAAGCAGGTCCTTTATGCACTCAGGTGGTGTTGCTAAGGTGAAATGCCTTTCATCTGCTAACATGGCTACATTTTACCTTTTTTTCACCATTTGCAGCTGGTAATGAAGGTTGCTTTAGCTACTGGCATACAGTACGTGGCCTAAGAGACCCAATGGCTTGATTTTGTGTTGAACATGCATTAATGTGTCCTCTGTGATCTTAATCAGGGATTTGTGATTACGGGGTCCTTTATTGGCAGTGGCTCTGAATGGGCCAGGCGAGCATGTGTATATTTATGCAGCCCCCTGATTGACTGCTTCATACTCCACAGCTCATGCACAAAAGCAGGCAGGAGGCTTTGTGGAGCAGGCATGTGGCTCGGGCCCATTCAAAATTCAAATTTTCCAGTGAAAAGGCAGCCCAAACTCCACCAAATTAGAGAGTTGCCAGCCTCTCTCACAAAGCACACTGTTTGTCTAATGCTGAATAGAACTCATCAGGAAGGAGCCCCGGCTTGATTTTGAATGAAAACATTTCCCCAACGTTCGACTCGACTGGAGATATCGTCAAAATTTTTTTTTTTCCTCTCCTGCTCCTTCTTTTTTTTGGCTCTAATCGCAAATTCTGATCATTTCCTCCTTTGTCTTTGCCACCTCTTGAGTATTGAAAATAAAGATAAAAAAAGGAGGCTGCAAAGCATTTTAATTAATTCTAATGAATATGCAAATTGCCTTGAATCCTCTGGATAATGTGGTCTTTTCAGATTTCTACGATTCAGTGTTTAGAAAGGGCACGAGAGTGAAAGGAGGAGAGCGATGAAACACATCTTTCTCCTGCAAATACAATCAGCGTTGCATTCATCCGCAAGGCCATGCACGCAAGCCAAAAAAATCTAAATCTTCTCTCCAGTCTCGCACTTGCAAGAGCGCTCTCTCCTTGCCTTTCGCGCTGTAATGCCCGAAGGTGAGGTTGCCGTAGTACGTGAGTCTAAAATCTGCTCTTAAATCTATATGTGATTGCTACTTTTAACGTAATGTCAGTTCTCCTTGTGTTCTTTAGCCAATCAGAAAGTCATTTTGGAGATTTTTAGGGCTGGGGCTCTTCAAATTGCCCTGGTTGTATTTGCACAAATTACAGGCTGAGGCCTGGCTGATGTGTTATCGGTGTAAACAAATGAAGCCATTGTCAGTTTTTGCATTCAAAGCCAAGGAAAAGGTTTGGAGCTTGTTTGGGATTTTGTTCCTAATTTATTTTTACATTTTTTCTAACTGCCTACCCTCTCTCTCTCTCTCTCTCTCTCTCTCTCTCTCTCTCTCTCTCTCTCGTCTGCACAGGAGGCTTGAGGGCCTGGAATGTTTATTACTTGTGGAGATAAGGGGGACTCAGAGGCACCAGTGGTGAATTCTGGTGGGGGGTTAATTTTACTTCAATAAAGGGGGTAATTATTTTGGTGCAGATGGGGACTTTCACTTGAATCTTGCTAGGCAGGTTCAGAATTAAAAAAATAAAAAACAGCTTTTGGGCTTGATACAGAGAGGTAATGCATGACAAACTCCTTTCTGAGCTGAGACTTGGGGCTGGGTGGTCAACGAGTGAATATTGATGAAGATGAAAACAGAGGTGAACTGTGACTTTTAGAGCAAGTTCTTTAGCTTGGGCAATTAAAGTCATAGCTTTTCAAAAACTAGGAAATATAACCCTTACAACAGTTTTGTTTTATTTGGTTTACCTGTGGGCGGCACGGTGGTGCAGCAGGTAGTTTTACAGTCACACAGGACCTGGAGGTCAAGTACTGCTCCGGGTGACTGAGGAGTGTGGTGTGTTCTCCCTGTGTTCGCATGGGTTTCCTCCAGGTGCTCTGGTTTCTGCTCACGGTCCAAAAACACATGCTCCTAGGTGGATTGGCGACTCAAAAGTGTCCGTAGGAGTGAGTATGTGTCGCCCTGTGAAGGACTGGCGCCCCCTCCAGGGTGTGTTCCTGCCTCGTGCCCAGTGATTCCGGGTAGACTCCGGACCCACCGCGACCCTGAACTGGATAAGAGGTTACAGACAATGAATGAATGAACGGTTTACTTGGTTTGCTCCTCTGTGACCAGATCACATCTTATTTTAGAGTTTCTTTGTCCAATAGGGCTGTCCAAACTTAGTTTCATGTGCTGTAAGTTACTCAGTACTTACGTATTTTGTAGGTGCTACTTGTGTACTGTTTATTTGAAGGGGTACGTTTATTTATTTTAACGAAGTAAATAATGTAGTCCACTCACATGCAAATTTCCACCTAATGGACATACAGGAAACTTGTCAAATAAGTTCTGTGTTATTCGATGCTTGTAATGGACTCACGTAACATTACAAACGTAACATTATTACTGTAATTACACTCTCAGAACAAAAAGGTACAGTACAGGTACATTACTAGTCACTAAAGGTAGCCTATGAAATCAATACCATTTTACAATGAAAGAAAAATAGAATAAAAAAATATAGTAAGGTGCAATTATGTTCCCTAACTGAAGGTACAGAATATGAACCATTGTGGGTAGCACCGCAGTGACAGCGTAGTTTTTCTGACAGCGTAGTGATAATCTGTGTGTGAATTTATGTATAGGATCACGTTAGATGCCTAAGACCTCGCATAGTAACACAGTGTTAATTTGGGCAACTGATTTTGATTTAGTGTTTCTTAAGAGTTTTGAATGTTAGTTTTAGTCTTGTTTTTGTCATTTAGATTAGATTTAGTCTTAGCTGATGGAAATTAACCACTCTTGTTTTAACCCATTAACATATTTAGACACATTCAGAAATCTAAAAGTGGCAATTTTGCCAGTGAAATTCATCTTATTTTAGTATACATCCTAATGTCATTGGCTGATTCCTCTGTCATTTTCTAAATAACTGGGCTAGTGGTTAATTTGACAACACAGGCCTTCAGTTTAGCTCCTGAAGGCCAATAAGTGTCTTACTCTGGAGCATTTCTTCTAACTAAATTTTCCCACGAATTTCAAATATTGGTTTCCAGCCAAAACTTAATGAAATAACTACAATGTGTTGCAAGTTTTAAATACGAAATGCACGATGACTACATTCAGTATAAATTCTTCTAAAATTGAGAGACGTCACAGGAATCGTTAGGGTTATAAGTTCCCAAATGTTCCTCACTGGTGTGGCTGTGTTTATGCAGGATCCAGGAGCTGCATTTTGAGTTTTGAGCGAATGTGGATGTGACAGAGTGACTCATGCGCTGTGTCTGGCAGCGCAGATTTGCCTTTTGTTGTGTGGCAGGAGAGCAGTTGGTAGTTTGAGGAGGCAGAGTTTTCACAAGTGAGGTGTGAACACACTGGAGAAAAGGCAGCAGAAGTGTGTGTAAGCGTGCTGAAACTGTCACCGGAGGTTACTAGAGTCTCTGAGATTTTTCCAAGCCTTTTTACTTATATATTTATTTCTTTTTTACCCCTTTTTCTTCTTTTCCTTTTTTGTTTTTTAAACTCTCTGCTTGCTAAACTTGACAACTTGAACGTGAAGCGCTTCAGCTAAACACACATGAACCGTTCAGAGACCAACTCAAACTTGCAGACATTCTTAAAAAAGAATAGATTGGTGACAAATTAAATTTGTGGGGAAATGCTCATCCTATGTCTTCTGAAATTAAAGGAATTCATAGTAAATATGAGGGCGGCACGGTGGTGCAGCAGGTAGTGTCGCAGTCACACAGCTCCAGGGACCTGGAGGTTGTGGGTTCGATTTTCGCTCCAGGTGACTGTCTGTGAGGAGTGTGGTGTGTTCTCCCTGTGTCTGCGTGGGTTTCCTCCAGGTGACTGTCTGTGAGGAGTGTGGTGTGTTCTCCCTGTGTCTGCGTGGGTTTCCTCTGGGTGACTGTCTGTGAGGAGTGTGGTGTGTTCTCCCTGTGTCTGTGTGGGTTTCCTCCGGGTGACTGTCTGTGAGGAGTGTGGTGTGTTCTCCCTGTGTCTGCGTGGGTTTCCTCTGGGTGACTGTCTGTGAGGAGTGTGGTGTGTTCTCCCTGTGTCTGTGTGGGTTTCCTCCGGGTGACTGTCTGTGAGGAGTGTGGTGTGTTCTCCCTGTGTCTGCGTGGGTTTCCTCTGGGTGACTGTCTGTGAGGAGTGTGGTGTGTTCTCCCTGTGTCTGCGTGGGTTTCCTCTGGGTGACTCTCTGTGTGGTGTGTGGTGTGTTCTCCCTGTGTCTGCATGGGTTTCCTCTGGGTGACTGTCTGTGAGGAGTGTGGTGTGTTCTCCCTGTGTCTGCGTGGGTTTCCTCCAGGTGACTGTCTGTGAGGAGTTGGTGTGTTCTCCCTGTGTCTGCGTGGGTTTCCTCCGGGTGACTGTCTGTGAGGAGTTGGTGTGTTCTCCCTGTGTCTGCGTGGGTTTCCTCTGGGTGCTCCGATTTCCTCCCACAGTCCAAAAACACACGTTGGTAGGTGGATTGGCGACTCAAAAGTGTCCGTAGGTGTGAGTGTGTGAGTGAATGTGTGTGTCTGTGTTGCCCTGTGAAGGACTGGCACCCCCTCCAGGGTGTATTCCAGCCTTGTACCCAATGATTCCAGGTAGGCTCTGTGCCCACCACGACACTGAATTGGATAAGCGGTTACAGATAATGAATGAATGAATTAATGAATAGTAAATATGTGCTCTTCTAGAAGAAGGTGAGTCAAGTCAGGTCGAGTATGGACCATGCAGTGGAAAAGCATGTTTTGATGTTGGTAAGTATATATGCTTTAATGATAGGTATAAATCCAGAGGTTGCAGTATGTTAGTGGTGTGAATCCAGTGGTGCAGTACCTGTACTGGTATAACACTGTGCTCCTACCTGAGTGCTACACCATACCACCCTCTGTAGTCACCCTGAATCCAGAGTTCGGCGAACACATGGATTTCCCTGTGACTTTGAGAAGCAGCTTGTAAGGGCACGTATGTATCCAGACTGGGTCTAACTCTCTGGAGAGCTGATCTTTATTCCATCATTAATCACACACAGGAGTTTAGTCTCCTCCTTCGGCTTTTACCCAACGCTCTGACGTCGCGGCAACCTTCCCGCTCTTAATTAATGAACGCCGCTAATTGATTCGGAACCAATCAACAAATCATTTGCATAACAACAAGAACAACATGATTGATTACTCTTGGAAGGTCCTGTGTGTGATCCTAATGTCCCGTTAGGATGATTCCCTCAACACAAAGGGTTCAGGCAGGCATGATCTCCAGAGCCAATTATGAGGCCAGGCTTCACGAGCGCATGAGATGAAGGGCTGTTCTATACGATCAACTGAAAAATGACTTCTGCCTCTGCAATGAGACCCGGGTCTTTAGAAGCTGAGTTGTGTCATCTGGAAAATTGGGGAAGGCCTGAATTCTTTGTAGGGCACAAGCAATGGCTTAATAAATGTGCGTTTGTTTGTTTGGCCCATTCCTCTTCCGCTTATCTCCACTTTCAAGGCTCCATGTCCCTTTGTTGAACCTCCTCACACACTTTAAGTGCCTCTCATTCTCAGTATACCCTGAAACCTGGTTTCCAGGTACTAGTATGGCTCTAGCCTGCAGACTCTGGTCAAGTTGGAGTTGTCAGTTGGAGGGAAAGTTATGGAAGTATGCTTTTTAACAACAAAAAGTTTTTGAAATAAAAGAACAATTTGTTTAAAAATGATTGAATGAATACTTAATGAATTACAAATGGCTTATATTTCTGTGTGTGCCGTTTAAATGGTTTGTACATTCTATCGTTAAAGTTTATTCGAACTCTACCCACATCAATAATGTCATCACTGTGGAGAAATGTAATTAAAAAGTATTCAATACCTCATTCAATCCCCAAATATTCTGTTTAAAAATGATTATTTCAGCCTCATACTTCAATTTTCGGATTTCAGCCTGTTAAATTCAGTTTGAAAACTCTGTAAAATGACAGTTTGTGCTCTTTAAAAATGTCAATTACACATATTTGAGACTCCAGACCCAGTTAATATTGGTTAAATTATTCATCTTAAGGCTGTTTCAGATTCACTGTGCCATGCCGGAAAAGACATTTTTATAGATTTATTTTAATCTACACAAATAACACTGCAAACAATAACCATAGTGAGTTGTTGTATGTCTATGTTTATCTATGACTTCTAGGGAACGTGAGTTGTATGTTTCCAGAGTTTGGGGTCGTGTAGTGTGTTCCTGGTATTTTTCCAGTCTCCATATGATTTAGTAAAAAGAAGTCAGGTAGGGTGAAGATACCCTACAGATCTATAGTCTGTTATAATATAATAATCATGTCTTCATGCTGTGTAACAGCCATTATATTAACACCTAGTGTCAGAGGTTAAGTACAACACCTGTTTTAAAACATGGCTGCTCTTATGTGAGTGACCCACTCTTTGGAGCATAAGTTGGTCCATTCTGAAGCTACAAAGCAGATTTGCTTCTACATGTAATATCCCACCCATCCATTATCTGTAAGCGCTTATCCAATTCAGGGTCACGGTGGGTCCAGAGCCTACCTGGAATCATTGGGCTCAAGGCGGGAACACACCCTGGAGGGGGCGCCAGTCCTTCACAGGGCAACACAGACACACACATTCACTCACACCTACGGACACTTTTGAGTCGTTTTTGGACTGTGGGAGGAAACCGGAGCACCCAGAGGAAACCCATGCAGACACGGGGAGAACACACCAACAGACAGTCACCCAGAACCCACAACCTCCTGGTTCCTGGAGCTGTGTGACTGCGACACTACCTGCTGCACCACCGTGCCGCCCTCATGTAATATCAGCAGAGTGATATTACTATTTTGGATGCAGACGTAAATGCAAATATGCAGTTATTATGTATTAAATTTTGCAGTAGTTTATTGACTTATTTTTACATAGAAAACAGTTTGCATTCACTTTACAGCGGTAACAGAAAAACATATCAGTGTGCTCATATTTCATAAGAGTATATATACATCCTCCTGCTCTTAAATATGTGCTGTATACCCTCATTCCTTTTCAGCCTCACCTCTGGACTGGTTTACTCACATTGCATTCAAGGCACTTGGCAGATGCTGTTATCCAGAGCGACTTACAATTCTAATCCTGGTACAGATCTAGGTGAAAGGAGGGTTACATATCTCTTACTGGTGTACAGGGGTGTGTTTACCTGAGTGGGAAATCGAATCCTTCTCTCTTGGGTGGAAGCTCGAGGTATTACCCACTACGCTACACCAACCACACTTATGTCTTTCCAGCGTGGAGCTCGGAGTCTGTCATTGGTCTTGTTATCTGTTACGGTGGACACTATAAAAGAGGCTGACAATGAGATGATGTTGGCACAGAGCTGATGTACAGCTGTAGTGGTTAATAAATGGCCTCCCGCTCCCCCTCACCTTCGACTCTTCGGTGGAATTACCATGTCCTCCTTCCTGCTGCTGAAGCTGATAAGAGCTCCACCACATTGCTCTCGTTTCATCAGTGTCCTTCTGGATTTATGTCCCTTAGCCTCTGTCTTAGTCTTAAACTGGACGCATGCTTTCACTGTGGTGATTACAGCAGGACACAAAGCCTGAGATGTGTATCAGTATCTGAGCGGTGAGGCCCAGTCTGCTGACTGTTTATTGGCCGTCTAGCGCTGATTGGGGCTTGGGAGGAGGAGGCGGAGTGGAGGGCAGTGACCTTTAGCAGGAAAGAGATGATATTTGATCAATAAAGAGATGCCGGGGAGACGGATGATTGGACCTGTTGTGGGATTTATTTCTGTTTCATTGAATTTTAGCTGTGAGTCGGAATGGAGCTGGTTGAAGATTAAAGGTCTGTAATGAGTATTTGGGGGTGGAGGGGGGATTAGCTTGGTTATAAGTGCGGGGGTCAGATTCCCTCTGGTTTTGATTTAGGCGGCCAGAGCAGCTGAGGATTAGCCATTCTGTACTGTCCTGTACTACTGGGACTAAACACATGTGCTTAAACATTAACAGGGTTTATAAACGCATCACTAACTGCTGAGAGCATTTCTCCCTCAAACACAGCACTGGAAGTATGGATGAGTTTGTACTCGGTTAATCATTTCAGAAACTGTCTCATATATAACAGGCATTCATTTAAAGACCACTCTGCAATAGAACTGTACAATAAATCATTTGTAAATTCATTCATTCATTCATTCATTGTCTGTAAGCGCTTATCCAGTTCAGGGTTGTGGTGGGACCGGAGTCTACCCGGAATCACTGGGCGCAATGAGGGAACACACCCAGGAGGGGGTGTCAGTCCTTCACAGGGCAACACACACATTAACACCTATGGACACTTTTGATTCGCCAAACCACCTACCAACGTGTGTTTTTGGACCATAGGAGGAAACCCACGCGGACAAATGGAGAACACATCAAACTCCTCAGAGCATTTGTAAATAAGCTCTTTGAAATGTTAATAATGCAGAACTGTACTGTAATGAGAACTGAAAGACTAGGGTGGCCTTAAACTTAATCTATATATATGTGTCGCAGTCACACAGCTCCAGGGACCTGGAGGTTGTGGGTTCAAGCCCTGCTCCAGGTGACTGTCTGTGAGGTGTTTGGTGTGTTCTCCCTGTGTCCGCGTGGGTTTCCTCTGGGTGACTGTCTGTGAGGAGTGTGGTGTGTTCTCCCTGTGTCCGCGTGGGTTTCCTCTGGGTGACTGTCTGTGAGGAGTGTGGTGTGTTCTCCCTGTGTCTGCGTGGGTTTCCTCCGGGTGACTGTCTGTGAGGTGTGTGGTGTGTTCTCCCTGTGTCTGCGTGGGTTTCCTCTGGGTGCTCCGGTTTCCTCCCACAGTCCAAAAACACACGTTGGTAGGTGGATTGGCGACTCAAAAGTGTCCGTAGGTGTGAGTGTGTGAATGAATGTGGGAGTTGCCCTTTGAAGGACTGGTGCCCCCTCCAGGGTGTATTCCCGCCTTGCGCCCAATGATTCCAGGTAGGCTCTGAACCCACCTAGAGCTGCTAATATTCCGGAGAATCCTACTGTGCCTTACAATATAGTATGTAAGGAATTTTAGGGACACTAAAATACAAGATTTCAAGGATGAAGTAATATTTTAAGAAACAGTCAGAAATTCCGATAATAAATTCATACAATTTCAAGAATAAAGTAGCTGTACACTATCTGGCGGCAAGCCAGTTTTGAGTGCCACAGTCATGCCACCTGCAGCGTGTGAAAATGCATTCATGCAGTCATCACATTGACACCAAGGGTTCCTCATGAATGTTTACGCAGTGTTTGGAGGCAGAACGTGTGTGAAACCTGTTGAAGCCCATGTACTGAATTTCCAAAGAACTGTAAAATGTAATGGCACATTAATTACTGAAGTTAAACCATTGAAAACATCATAGTGGTCCAGAGAATGTATTGTACATTATTAAAATAAACTCTTCATTATATCGCAATTTCAAATTTATTCTCCAAATCTTGAGTTTTATTTATTTATCGCCATATGATGAAACTAACACAATCATCTCTATCTCTCATGAGTCCAAATGGCTTTATATTATATCTTTCTCCAATGGCTCATTGCACAGTGCAGTTAAAATACATATATATATACTTATTTATAATATAAGAACATTATAAGTAATAATAATTTGAGTGTAATAAGAATAATGCTTAGAAATAGCCACTGATTGACCAGTATCTTTCGTTTAAGTTATAAAGTAATATTCACATTTGTGTTTGTTTTTCATTTTTTTTTAAATTATTAAAACAGTCTTGTATTAATTGGCATTATCATGTCAGTAGGCTATGCTACTGTAAAGTCTGTGCTGCATCATACACACAACCCCACCCCCCCACCACACACACACACACACACTAAATTAGTACCCTACTGCTTACGAATCTGATAAAACTTATGAAAGTTAAAATAAACAAGTATTTTGCTTCTAAGTCTATAACGTTTCTGTTGTAGTCAAAGAAAACACACTCACTCACTGCTTACTCACTAGTATTTGGCAGTCTGTAGTTTCTACACAAGGGGACGTTAATAGCGTTAAAGTCGCATTTGTGTGCATCATTTAAAGAGAAGAACACTAGATGCGCACAAATGTAAGTTTACAGTGACTTCCAGAAACAGCAGTTAAATAGTTTATTAATTAAATGATTTGACATACACCATGACTTTATAATCTATGATTCTTATTATGAATCATGCCTTTTCAATGGGCTGGGAGGCTACCCAATAAAACAGATTTTTTTTTTAGTTAAAATCACTAAGACGTTGTGTAGAAGTAGTAGAGCCTGAGTGATCCAATATCAAAGCCTGAAGATGAGTTTATTAGTGCTGGCTAAGATCATCAGCTGTATCTACTGCCTGCTCCAATTTATATATTCTACGTTCATTCATATATGGTACTGTAATTCATTTTTGTAGACGACTTTTAGTCGAATATCGACTTTTTTTATGACTATTAGGCGTTGAATGATCACACATTCTCATTCTGAGGCGTGAGGCAGTGAGACAGAAAGTGCGTGGAGAGATCAAACGCACTTATTCCTTTTTAACTCTGCATTTGAATAAAACATCCGCCAGCCCTCGCACCCTCTCTCCACCTCATGATAATCAGCTTTCTATCCTATTAAGCCAAATCTCCAAGGAGTGTGTGTATGGAAGCCTTCCCTCCCCTCCCTCTTTCCCATTCTAAAGAGCAGTGAAGGTGAAAAAGTCGTCCTCTGACTGTAATGGGTCTTGAGCGTAGTCTTTTCTGCTTAAGTTCAGCAAAGTGTAATGTAATTAAATCAGTGGACTGGCTTGGAGTTGGTTTTCTAAATGTTTATTTTTATAATGGAACTGGCCTGAAGTCTATTCCGTGTGTGTGTTTGTGTTGGTGTGTGTCATGGACCACCCCCGCTGCTGTTCTGACCTTTTTGGCCCCTCCACTCCGCTGTCTGCCTGGATATATGCATCGGGTGTGTAAATAAATACATGCACATACACACACGCAGAGACGCTTCAGTAGCCATCAGCAGTGTGAATTTGGCCTGTGTGTCACTAGAGCCTGGGCACTCAACTGCAACCCACCATGGGGAAGTAGTTTTTGTTTACAGTCATTAACATCATACCCAGGGTTCTCTGTAAAATTCAGAACCCATAATTCATTATTTATTTATTTTTCAGTCAAAATAGTCATTGATTTATACATTTCTGGGAGATGTACCCCAATCTGCCACAGGATTAAAACCACAGACTGTTGAACAACATAGATTATCTTGTTAAAATGGCATCGTTCAGGGGGTGGTATATATTAGGCATCAAGGGTCAGACGGTCTAGCCTTCACCTTCCCATGTACACCAGGGAGCCGTAGCTGTGACCCTGTGACAGATTCACCGGTATGCACTGGAAAGACTTGCCTTATGTAGATGTTCCGCCCCAGTCATCAGCCATCACAAATTGGCCCTTTGTCAAAGTTGCTCAGATGTTTGCTCATTTTTCATTCTTCAAACATCAACTTTAATAACTGACTGTTCCCTGTTCACTTGCTGCCTAATATACCACATCCTGACAGCTGCAGTTGTAATGACATAATCAGTGTTATCCACCTCACCTCTCAGTGGTTGTAATCTTATTGTTATGGAATTAAAAAGAAAATGAATAAAAATGAATATTTTCAAAAGCATCATTTTTCACTCTGAAAATGCAGTTCAACTGTATGGGTTTGAAAGAATGTGGAGATGTGTCCCATACTGAAAAAAGGAAATAGACACAAAAGAATAAGGGTAAAACCTACAGCACAATGCACCAGGCCCCATCTCTGATCTTAACGGCGTTTAATTGGATCATGAGGAGCAGAAATCGAAACCACTTTCCATCCATCCATCCATCCATTATCTGTAACCGCTTATCCACTTTAGGGTCGCGGGGGGTCCAGAGCCTACCTGGAATCATTGGGCGCAAGGTGGACATACACCCTGGAGGGGGCGCCAGTCCTTCACAGGGCAACACACACACACACTCACGCATTCACTCACACACTGACATCTACGGACACTTTTGAGTCGCCAATCCACCTACCAACGTGTGTTTTTGGACAGTGGGAGGAAACCGGAGCACCCGGAGGAAACCCACGCAGACACAGGGAGAACACACCAC
Source organism: Hoplias malabaricus (assembly GCF_029633855.1). Taxonomy (NCBI): domain Eukaryota; kingdom Metazoa; phylum Chordata; class Actinopteri; order Characiformes; family Erythrinidae; genus Hoplias; species Hoplias malabaricus. Next base: position 39,866,504 of record NC_089805.1, read on the forward strand.
ACTCCTCACAGACAGTCACCCGGAGGAAACCCACGCATACACAGGGAGAACACACCACACTCCTCACAGACAGTCACCCGGAGGAAACCCACGCAGACACAGGGAGAACACACCACACTCCTCACAGACAGTCACCCGGAGGAAACCCACACAGACACACGGAGAACACATCACAATCCTCACAGACAGTCACCCGGAGCGTCAATCGAACCCACAACCTCCAGGTCCCTGGAGCTGTGTGACTGCGACACTACATTTTGCGACACTGTGCCACCCAAAAAAAAAAAAAATGTGAATCATGTTTAGTCACTGAAGCTTCTATGTAACATCATTATCATCATCATCATCTTCTTCTTCAATCCCTTCAATAGCGGTGACCCCAGGGTGAGCAACGAAACCCGTTCCCCTCTTTGCCCTCTGTTTCCTTCAGCTCCACAGTTGCACAGACTGGAAATGAATTATTAAAGATCGGTCTCTGACTTTTGCACAGTACTGTATAGTGCAGCAGAACAGCTTGAGTCATATTCATTGTGTGATAACAACTGTGTTACCTATGATTCAGTTCATTTATTTTGAATGACTTCTATCACTTAGACACACACACACACCAAGTGTTTTATGGGACATTAAAAAACATATGAAACACATTAAAGCACCATATTGTCATCACCACATTAATTCGTTTTGTTCTCGCTGACATTTACCTGAGATAATTATAGACATGTGCACTGTATCCTCCTCCCTGTACTGAGATGCTAATTACTCCTGTGTGTTTTTTTTCTTCTCTTTACTTTCTTTTGTTTGCTTTTCTTTTTAACCTATTTTTATCTGCCCATATCTACTGGGACATTGTTATTTTCACAAGACTCCGTTCTGATAACTGCTAAATGCATAGATAAGGAGCGTGTCCTTTTCAAGCAGTCATTTACTCACAATAGCATTGTGTGTGTGTGTGTGTGTGTTTATTTGAAGAAGGCACTGCATAAATCACAGTGGTCACTACATGAACTCCAGCACTCATTAATCAAACTGTCAGTAGATGTTAACTCCAGTGTCCATGCAGAGAGTAGACGCCGTCAGGTTACAGAACTGATGAACGTCAGCGCTCGGAGCACTGTGTTATATATTTTTGTAGTTAAGTCATTTTTTCAGCATCATCTTTCTGTTTCTCATCGTCCAACTAATTCCAAACATATTGAGTTCTGAGCTTGGGTTAAAGTCTCATTATTCTGAGGACACTATCAGCTTTTTTTTATTATATTCACAACAAAATCACAACAAAATCAGAGTTACCCGTCCTTTCAGACTCAGTGTGGAGCTGTGGAAGTGTGGACACAAGCACCCGTGTGTTAGCGCAGACCTGAAGTGAGATGGGAGATATGGGAGATGTGAAAGCTGTAAGTACTGTTCATTTAAAGGGGGCAGTGTTGGAGGTCTGTATGGTTGTTAGGGACATGCTTTTCTTTATGGAGGGATTTTGTGAAAATTATTTAACCCAGTCCTCGACTACATATGCTACTGAAGGAGAATTTTTATTCAGAATGCAGAGCTTAATCTCCGTCTGGTTTTAGAAAACACTTTTTTTTTCTTCACCCATTTTTATTTGACTTTAACTTTTGTTTAAAAAAAATTTAATTTTAAATTTTTACATTTTTTTAAATATATTTGCTACATCATTTAAACACAGTAGCTGTCTTTCACATTTTGTGAAAGTTTCAAGATAAAAGGACCAATAGAAATGCTCCAAAATTCTTGGATTGATATCTTTTTATATTTATTTCTTTGAAATTTGAGAGGTTTTTTTTTCCTTCTTCAGTAATGTTACTATTTTGGAGATATATATTTCCCTTTTTGGGGCGGGACGGTGGTGCAGCAGGTAGTGTCACAGTCACACAGCTCCTGTCTGTGAGGAGTGTGGTGTGTTCTCCCTGTGTCTGCGTGGGTTTCCTCCAGGTGACTGTCTGTGAGGAGTGTGGTGTGTTCTCCCTGTGTCTGCGTGGGTTTCCTCCAGGTGACTGTCTGTGAGGAGTGTGGTGTGTTCTCTCTGTGTCTGCGTGGGTTTCCTCCGGGTGACTGTCTGTGAAGAGTGTGGTGTGTTCTCCCTGTGTCTGCGTGGGTTTCCTCTGGGTGACTGTCTGTGAGGAGTGTGGTGTGTTCTCCCTGTGTCTGCGTGGGTTTCCTCCGGGTGACTGTCTGTGAGGAGTGTGGTGTGTTCTCCCTGTGTCTGTGTGGGTTTCCTCCGGGTGACTGTCTGTGAGGAGTGTGGTGTGTTTTCCTTGTGTCTGTGTGGGTTTCCTCCAGGTGCTCTTGTTTCCTCCCACAGTCCAAAAACACACATTAGTAGGTGGATTGATGACTCAAAAGTGTCCATAGATGTGAGTGAATGTGTGTGTTGCCCTGTGAAGGACTGGCGCCCCCTCCAGGGTGTATTCCCGCCTTGCACCCAATGATTCCAGGTAGGCTCTGGACCCACCTCGACCCTAAACTGGATAAGCGCTTATAGATAATGAATGAATGACTGAATGAATGAATGGTTTTCTTTGGACTGCGGTGAAATATTACACAAAGACATCTACACACATATGATTTTATCATGTGCTGTGTGAGTGGGTCTTGTGTCTGTGTATGTGTCTGTTATTTGGAATGTTCTCTTACATGCTCTAGTTCTTGAACACACACATACACACACACACTGTTGTTTGTGTTCAGGCAGGTGTGTGTGTTCATTTGTCTTTGTGCAGCAGGCTGTACAGCATATGCATGTATTAGACCCTGTATCTTAGTGTGTTCCAGACCACCCACATACTCCTATCCTTCATGATCTGAGGTGTGAGGTTAAGGCTTGACTGATAGATGGCTTTTTCTGTCCTCTCTCTCTTCTCCCTCGCTCTTTTAAATAGCACATGTTTCATCCTCATGTTACAACAGGAGTTTAGTGCTGGGTGCTAAACCTGATATGCCATAAGTGATCAGAGCCTGCCATCTTTAATGTCTGGAGTTTCCTCTCTTAGTTTAGCAGTGGAGCTTTAAGACGAATTCAGTTTAACTGCTCACTCTCATCTCTGAACATAGAACAAGGTCAATGTGGGCTCATTGGCCACTGCTGCATTTCATTTAATTTAATTTCTTGCTTTTCTACAGAGATTATTCAAAGTGTGTGAGGTTGAACGTCTGTTCACAGTGGGTTTGTCTGTGAATATTTACACGTAGGGTGTGTATGAAGGATTGCCTCTTCAGAGACTAACACAGAACAACAGCACAACACATTTCATTCATTCATTCATTATCTGTAACCGATTTTCCAGTTCAGGGTCGTTGAGGGTCAGGAGCCTACCTGGAATCATTGGGTGCAAGGCGGGACTCACACCTATGGACACTTTTGTGTCACCAATCCACCTACCAACGTGTGTTTTGGGACGGTGGGAGGAAACCGGAGCACCCGGAGGAAACCCACGCAGACACAGGGAGAACACACCACACTCCTCACAGACAGTCACCCGGAGGAAACCCACACGGACACAGGGAGAACACACCACACTCCTCACAGACAGTCACCCGGAGGAAACCCACGCGGACACAGGGAGAACACACCACACTCCTCACAGACAGTCACCCGGAGGAAACCCACGCGGACACAGGGAGAACACACCACACTCCTCACAGACAGTCACCCGGAGGAAACCCACGCGGCCACAGGGAGAACACACCACACTCCTCACAGACAGTCACCCGGAGGAAACCCACGCGGCCACAGGGAGAACACACCAAACTCTCAACATGTTTATTATTTATTTCTCATTTCATCATAATGAAAATAACCGAACAAATCCTCTACAAAGAACACATTTATAATAGCTCTTGTTTATTCCTCTGCACTAAACACAGGAAATGAACAGTAATTGTGTATTAAAATGAGCAGAACTGTGTTCCTAGCAGTGACTGTGTGACTGTGTAAGCTTCTGGTACTTGTTAGCTACATTACCCCTGTATCTTCAGCACAAATCCACACAAACTTTGGACAGCACATGAAGCCTTGGCTGACTGCATGTGAGGAAAAGGGAAAATGGTGTAAATGAGCTTGTTTTTTGCCAAACTTTTTCCTTGAAGAGCCCCACACAATCCTGACTGTACTGTTACACTGAGTGTAATTTATCGCTCAGCTCCAGCTTCCCCTGCTTGTGTTTGTCCTGCGTGCCGCAGGTAATTTCTATTTATTTTATTTATTTATTTTTTGAAGCCAGAGAACAAGACGCAGTGATTAGGGGAGGGAACCGGAGAGATTTGGTGGAAGGCACGTTCCGAGTGCTAGCGCTCATTAGTGTGGGTCACACATGATTTACACACACGCCAGAAATAACGGCAGTAATTAAGAACTACCTACACCTCCCACACACAGCGCTGCAAACGCTATTCTCACACACTTCGGAGCCGCCGGGTAACCATGGAAAAGAAAACTCACACATGCACACACACACACACATACAGGCTTATACACAGACACACACACATATATATACATATGTCTAGCTTCAGAGCAGGCAACACTAATGAGCCTCTGGGACTGAAATGCTCTAACGTGATAGGTTATAACCCTAATGAGATTTTTCATTTAGACAAATATGTTTTAAAGAGGTGCGAATCAAGCGTGTGCTTTGGAAGCTGTAGTTTTAGTGTGTGGTCATGTACAGTGACTGCTCTGTGTGTGTGTGTGTGTGTGTGTGTGTGTGTGTGTGTGCTTGTATTGTCCAGCAGGAAAGGGATTGGCTGGCTGATTTGGAGAGGTGCTGGTGTGATTTGAATAATTTAACACATGTGGGACTCACTGAGTGCACAACATCCACCGATATCATAGAACACTGCTGTGCTCTCATCTGGGCTGAGTGTGTGTGCCAAAAGCAGTGCCAAAACACACACACACACTCATACGTACATACAATGTGAGATTACTGTCTGCTTATATAGGGACTTAACCTTTCAGTTGCTGGATGCTTTTTCAGACACTTATTACCACCTCCTTCACTTCACTACCTTACTGCACTCTCACAACTAAGGGGCTAAAAAAAGAACCTTCAGAGTGGTGCCAAATGCTCTTAGCAAACATTGTTCTACACCAGAGAGGTTCCCTGACCCTTGAACTGTGTCTATGTGGTCAGAACAAAAGCAATAACTTTACACTGATGAGTGTATATGTTAATGGAGCTGTATTTCATTCCACGTCATTTCCAAGCATTCCCATTGGTCCATTTATCGGGACTCTATGAATACAACAGTGTTGTTTTCAAACAATATCATTAAACAGAGAATCCCTCTCACTTTTCACGCAGGTTTAAATGTGTTCCATATTTTCAAGGTGAGTGTGTTCACCCGTTTGGTGAAATTATGGTTAGAGGGCTGGCAGGACCCCTTTAGTAGCCGCTGGAGAGCGTATCCCATCCTGAGAAACTTTATCAAACTGTCACACCATGAAGGAGAGGACAGAAGGAGAGACAGAGGGGGAAAAAAAAGAAAGAAAGAAAGTCCCCCATCCCCCCGTCTCCAGTGGGCTTTTTATAAATCATAGCGCCCAACCCCAATCTGATTATTCCAGAAGTGATCCTGCAGAGTTTGGATTTGGTCAGTGTGGTTATATTCATTACACTACACATGACACAGCCGTTGTTGTTCAGAATTAAGGCTCTGTTTCACAGAACGTTGGACTGAAATTAAGAAACTAATACGAGGAGGACGTGGATGTGGAATGACCTTTAATTAAAGCAATTAAACCTTTAATAGGAGGATATTTATGTCTTTATCGGTTCACAAATTCATTGCATAAATATTAATCTAATTGGTAGTGAGAATTTTATGTAAGTACCTTATTAATAAATATCTGGAACCAGTTAATTTTAGTAAACTACAGATTTTATCAGATGCTGGGAGTCTGATAATTAAGCATCAAGTCTGCAGCCTGTATTTTGTGGGGTTTCAGCAGCTTTGTGTTTGGTATTTTATTGTTGCTGATTTCTTAGGTTATGCCACTTTTGCATTGCCTTTACTGGCTTCTAGTGACTGCCCACATCACATTTAAGACCATTATGCTCAAATACAAAGCCAAGACTGGACCAGCTCCTCCCTACAAGATGGCAATGGTTAAAACATGATCTGTGCCACAAGTGCTTCAGATACAACTTGGCTTGAATCTATCATTCACATTACATGAGGCACTAGCATCAAGATTCTTCATGTCTCTGTCCTGACCCCTAGACCTCTAACCCTGCACTTATGGAAACATCTTGATAATACATTTATTTTGTATATTTTTATCGTTAGGTTTTAGTATTGACTCCTGTGCTATTCATTTCACCTTGTTTCACAGATGAGGTCAGGATTTCAATTCTACATATTGTCTCAGAAATCTACATGTCTTCAATGTACTTCTTATCACATTAACCCGAGATGTGAATAAACCATATACACACATATGCATATGGACTGACGTGTTGAGCCCAGAACATAGACTGGCGTGATTAACATTTTGACCTTTTTCTTATATTTGCGTCTTTTTTTCTTTAACAGGTTTTGTCAGTGATTTATGAACGTTAATTGCATGCATTTCTAGCTACAAAAATGTGTTCGTCCATATATACGTACATCCACGCATATGCCAATTAAATGTCAAAATTAAACACGCATTTGCCTCAAAAACCAAACGTTTGAGGAAAAAAAAACATCAGGGGTTAAGATGACTGACCCTTCTAGTTCTAAATGTGGTGAATAGCTCAGGACCCTGCAGCTGGCCAAAGATGGTCCAGCTAAGAAGCTCAGCAGTGCCAACACCATGGTGGCAGAGAACCGAGACTGTGTTGGACATCGTGGACAGTGACGAACCAACCTCCCTGCCATAGCGGCCACTGTACCTGGGGGTTTGACTATGATCTGCAAGAAGCAGATGAGGAGACCGCATGCCGAGCTACTGGGGGTTAGCATTCAAAATCCCATCTCATCCAAGGACACTGTAAATGGAAGCACGAGGTAAACTAGTGCCAGGAATCAGAGCTGGCAGAAAATGAGAGTGAAAACCAGTGTTGCCCCGAGAGGTGTGGACAGTCGCCATCATCAGCCACTGTGAAAAAAGGTCACACCTCTTGTAGGAGCTGACCATCCAGTGCTTGCACTTCAGAGACTGTAAGAAGCACATCCCGTCAACATAAGCATCCACTACAACAACACGACTTCACCGGTGGTGCTAAAAGAATGGAAGTGTACAACTGCCATGACCAATGTCAACAACAAGACACCGAAGCCCTTCAGGAGCTCCTCCACACCCAAGCAGCACATTGTTGTATGTGGAGAGTTAGCTAAAACACTATGAGGTATGAGGGAGGGCCATCCTCCTCGCCTTTTGCACTCCTAGTTATGGATGTCAGTGGCATCACCAGGAACCAAACTCACAATCTCTTGATAATAAAGCCAATTGTTGGACAGTTACACCACTCAGACCTATAGCATGTTGTTCCAGGACCTCTCCCACCCCATCGACCTGCTGAATCCATCTCTACGCACAGTTCCGGGACCTCATTATGTACAAATAAAGCTCTGAGTACAGGCTTTCTTTACTTGTTAGCTACATTAGCTATTTGTACTTCCAGTGATAAACAAAAGAAGCAAAGTTCAGAGACTAAACATGTCAATGCTTGTTGATTTCATTTGTGGAAATGGGGTGAATTTGGTTTCTCGCCCAACCTTTTCTTTAAGCATGGCTGTCTGAGAGGTGCTTCTTATAACAATCACTCCCCCTGAATTAATGCTGCATCTCGAACCCATTTCCAACTCTTGCTCAGATTGCTCAGCTGCCTCCTGGCCCTGCCTGTTACTTGTCATGATTTTTTTTTTGGCCTACACTTCCTGAGCTGTTTTTAGGAGGTACTTCACGAATGGTAGTCCATGAAACATTCATGGTCTCCTATGCAAAGTCAGGGTGATGCACTGACAGAGACTCTAGACAGAATTCAACCCAGTCTATTAAGGAAAATACACCAGAGTGCCTCAGTTAAAGGTTAATTGAGTCTTAAAATGCTGTTATTCCTGTTGATCAAGTTTGTTGATTTTCTCCTTCAAATTAATTTAACCCGTTTAACGATTCCATTTTCTGCTTAATTTCTATTTCAGCATATTGGAAGATAGTTATTAAATATAAAAACGTGTCACAACCATTGCACAGGTGACATTTTATGTCTCATTTCCACCTAAAAATATTAAAACCAGCAAATAAATATTCCCTAAAATGTGAATATAATGTATACTCATTTGACCAGGGCCACCCAAACTTCTGCACACAGTTTTTAAATCAGCTTCCACAGCTGTCATAGGGAAAGTGATGCGACTCGGTGGAAGCGATGGCACTTACGCTGTTGACATCGCTGCCTGGTGTGTGTCGCTGCCCCTGTTTGGGGGGAAAGACCCCCCGCCCATCATCATGTCACTCATGCTGAAGAGGGAAAGCTGAATAATGCAGTGGGAGTCAGCAGGCCACAGAAGAATGCATATAATTGATCTGGATGAAAATAATTGAATCCACTCTGGGCAGGAATAGTGCCATCACAGCGGGGGGGATTCGGCTGCTCTCGCTGACCCCTGAGAGTCATTACCCCTCTGCTGTACTCCCTCTACACTCGTGCTCTCTTTTATTTAAAGAGATGGAGTGATGGGACACTTTGAGCGGGTCGCGGTGTCGGAGGTTCTTTCATGTGTGCGGTGGTCCGTACTCGTGGAGTCCAGTGGTATTTGAGCGCAGCCCTGGGTGTAATGGAGGGTAATGACTCTGAATGGGTTTGGGCAGTGCTGAATGGGTGATTTGAAATGAGGGGTCAAGTCACTGCCTGAGAGCCTCATCTTCCATAAGGATCTGTTAGGGCCCATTGTCTCCTGAAGGAGTCCACTTCAAAACAGCAGCTAAAGAGCCTCGTTGTGTAAAATAACGTAGCTGCTTCACAACAGTGGATTTGTCTAACTGTGGATATGCCGTATGTGCCGGTAAGTCATTGTCTGTTTTACTGACTTCCAAAACAACTATCGGCTATCTCTAGAAAGCAGTATGTGGAAATACATCGTTTTAAGGACTGATTACCATCAGAAATCAAAAGAAATATATAAGGCTTTGAAAATAAGAATAAAACATAGAGCAATGAAGTGAAAAAAAATTCCACTAATTCTTATTTATTCATTCATTCATTCATTCATTATCTGTAACCGCTTATCCAATGCAGGGTCGCGGTGGGTCCAGAGCCTACCTGGAATCATTGGGCGCAAGGCGGGAATACACCCTGGAGGGGGCGCCAGTCCTTCACAGGGCAACACAGACACACACACATTCATCCCTACACTTTTTGAGTCGCCAATCCACCTACCAATGTGTGATTAGGGACTGTGGGAGGAAACCCACACAGACACAGGGAGAACACACCGCACTCCTCACAGACAGTCACCCGGCACAGGAATCGAACCAACAACCTCCAGGCCCCTGGAGCTGTGTGACTGCGACACTACCTGCTGCACCACCGTGCGGCCCACTATTTCTTAGATGTATTTAATTAAAAGTTTCTCTGACCAACAGGGGAAGTCCATGGTTATTTCAGCAAGTCAATGCCAGGACTCCTTCTGCACATGCTGCAATAGTGTAGCTTCATAGATGAAAGATTTGTAATATGTCTGTGCTATTAATTAATAATAATAATTATTATTTCTACTATTTTTATTATTGTTACTCGCTTGTTGCAATGTGTTATTGGAAAATACAAGTACAGGAAAGTACATTCTGATACAGTAATATAATATTATAATGTGTTACCAAGTATGTTTTTACATATTAATGTAGAGATATATTTAACTGCATGAATCTTTAAAACAACAACAAAAAAAAAGTGTTTTGAGTTGCTACTGGCTCCTCAGCAGCAATTAGAAAGTGTTTACGCCTGTTCTTTTCTACGAAGCTTTTTTGTTTTAAGCATACATTTTTAAATGCTCTGTATAACCTACATGCATCTAGCCTTGGAGCCTGTGGTCATCAAGCAGACAGGGGGCAGTGGTTATTTGATTTGCCTGGAAACAGGGAAATCGAAGAAATTGCTTCGTTCAGCAGCCACCCACGACCTGAGACCATGTGCACACACAAACACAATGTGGCCTGCTTGATTAATTCTCCTTTAGTCCTACTGTATTATTAAACTGTGTTTACTTCCTCTCTGCACAATGAACAGCCTTAAGGGACAGTGCAGCTCTAAAGCAATTTCCAATAACAGAGTTGCCGCCGTCGCCACCGCTGCTGCTGTCTAGCCCAGAAAGAAAACTGAAAACTGACTTTTATACCAGCTTGACAAAGCCTTTAGGTTTTTCTCCGCCATCTTATTGATGTCCAAGGCCAGGGCTGGGTACGTTCGCCTACACTCCAGCCCTTGTAATACTGCCGTGTATTAAAACGCTTTATCAACCAGACTGCAATTGACTCTATGAACATATGAAGTTGTGTATAGCTACACATTTCTCAAAGAAAAAAAGGGGGGGGGGGTGACCCTGCTCTTATCACAGTGCTCTCTATGGAAGCACTGGGGATATCGACAGCTCAACATTTTAATGGCTTACCCTTTATTTTCTTCTCCTAATTAGTCATTTCCTCTCTGCAACGCTGTGGGGTAAGAAAGGAGCACGCCGGGTTAAACAGCATACCTCTCTAATCATAGACGTGTTATTATTTGTGTTTCATTTATTTCTACTTTTAAAAATGGCTTTTTTTAGCAGGCCTTATTTACTCTGTGCTTCAAACCTCATTCACTCTGACTGATGTGAGACAGACCGCATCTCCGTTCCTGACCTGAGCACATCGTGGCTTTGTTTCCCTTCCCTTTCCCTCGCTTCTCCTCTCCTCTACCTGTGTACCTTGTTAATGTTAATTTTCATAAGAGGTCTGCAAGACAAAGAAAGGTTAATTGGGGTCCTTCTCATTGAGTAGCAGTTAAAAAATAAATTGGATTGAAGACACCTTGAGACATAGTAATAAATGAGTTGTTTTTCCCTGGTTGTAATTAACATGGTGGATTTTATCAGAAGGCATAGTCAGCGTGTTAAGAGTTTCTACACACTGCTGGAATGTCACTCATAATTAGCCGAGAGCTTTACTCTGTGCCAGCACCGTTAATGCAGTAAAAGGCAACTTGCAGTTTGAAACTTTTTTTCTTTTTTAAACATTTTTCAATAAAGACTCCATGGAAACGGTCTAGAAGTGTTCCTGCTAATTATTCTGAATCCTGTCAAAGGGCTTGAAATGAATCTATAACAAAACAACCTGAGATCTTGGCCAGGGCTCTCTCTCTCATGGGAAATAGAATCCTTGCTTAGCAACCGTTACGTTAAAGTTAAAGGTCATTCAAAATAAGTGGGAAAAAAAGCAAAGATTATTTATTAAAGTGATTATTTTGTAAAGTGTAGCTCGTGTGAGATGAAGAATCAGATTACTTTTCTGTTCCTGAATAAATGAGTGAATGCACCCTACAGTGAGGGCAGGGGGGGTTACAGAGTTACTGTTGATTTATTTCTTTTTTCTTAGGTGTTTGTAGCATTTTGTGACATCACAAATGTTAATTGTTACTTTTCTTCGCAGCTGTTACAAATGAATAAGTTAAAATTAATGACAATCATAACTCTTTGTTTAATTTGTTTGCGTAATTTAAAAACCGCAGTCATCGCACATCATACCGTGTGTACATTTCATGACGAATTATTTGGAAAAACCATTGTGTTACACTGATTTTCATTAAAAGTACAGAGTAAATCTTCCCTTTTTGGAGATGTGTGCTCTTGCTGATGAAACATGAGCTGACTGTGTGGGATGCAGACCTAGAGATAAGAGTTGGAGCCACGTGGGTCAGTTTTCCACCTCAGACATGTACACAAGTGCCTCAGAAGGGCTTAATGGACAGTGTTTAGTTGGGGAGGAATTCATTTGTGAAGCAGCTGCTCAGGGTCAGCGTTTTAAAGTAATCTCCTGTTGATGGAAGGCCAGGTTGTTTTGCGGGCAGCGGCTTTAACAGCACAAAGTCTTCAGGGTGAGGTTAAGGTTACACGTCATGAAACATGAGCACGCAGTGGAATTAACCTCCTGTGTGTTGCGCAGTGTGTTCGCCAACATTTATTTATGCTGATGTTAAACTGTTTATTGTTTAAACTATTGTTTATATTCTTTATTTTCATTTACTAAGTGCGACTCACATTCAAAGAAGAAGCACTTGTCTACAGAGTAGACCAGGGACGGGCAAACTCTCCAGCTCAAGGGCCACACTGGGATTTAAAAATTGACAGGCGGGCCAAGAAGTGGTGGTTTAATTAATTTAATGTGTGAAAAAGTTTGTGTGAATGTGATTTTGCAAAGAATTTTTTTAATTTTGTATCTTCGTTTCTGTTGGTGTATCGCCGTCAAAACAAAACCAATACAGCATTTAAAGCAGCACTTTAAACAAAATTAACGTGTTTACGTGTGACGTCTTAAACCAGCCGAGTGGTTAGATCACACCGGCGTGATCGGTGACTCCAGAGGGGTAGTAGAACTCAACTTAATCGCAGATGTGATGAATGAATATCTGTAGACCTAATAGACTTGGCTTTAGCAGAGGTCAGTAGTGTTTGGTGAGCGCCAACTAGTGGACTCAGTTGAATGCATGACATTGCAGGAAAAAGGTGAAATTAATGCGGTTTTAGGACAATTTTGTAAATACTCAGAGGGCAGGATTAAACAGCCTAATGGACTGTATATATGGTCCAAAGAATTAAATTCTTACTGGATCAGTTTATGCTCCATTTAGCGGGTCACCCACACGAGGCAGCCATGTTCAAATAGCTTTAGTGCAGAATATATAAAACATCAAAGCCACAAGGTGACAGTATAATCACTAGATCGGGGGTTCTGCCCCAGGGACCACAATTCAGACTAAGCAGTTGTCTGCGGCCTACTGTGTGTGTTTGTTGTTGTGGGGGCAGGATTTTCAACCTAAACTGAATCGTGTATATAGCTATCTGCTTTTGCTAGCTAGTTAAATTGCGTGTGAGATACTGTTTGATATAACGTTACTAACACTGCATTGGCATAGTAGTGGTTCGTGCAAGGATAACACTGAATCTCCCCTCATTTTTTTAATATATATGCATTAAATTCATTATTCATTCAGATCCCCAAATCATCTGAAAATGTTTAGAAAAATAAAATAAAATAGAAATGTTTTATAAAAGTGTTTTTAAATAATTAAACTGGATAGTATGTCATAGATCACCATGAAAACCCCTGCACTACATCACTGATGTCTCCTTTAATACAAGTCATTATTGTATTAATGATCATTCAAAATGCATTTTTATTTTTGCAAATACAACTAGCTATAGTTTACTTTGAATTGAATGAATGACTTGAATTGAAGATATAAAGATGTAAATGTACCAAAAGTGCAGTCCTGCACAATGTGTGAGTGATGCTAGTTAACACTGGCGTCTATTGTCTGATATAAGAGAACTGGTGGTTTTTGGAGAAAAAAAATAAGTATTGTTTAAAAAAAACTGGTGTGTGCAAAAGTTTTTTTTTTTTTGTGACTTCATATGACATTTGCATTTAGCTATAAATTCATATAGTGAAGTCAGGAGAAGGATAGCAAAATTAGCAAAAAAAGTCAGGATGCCCATGTCCTGACAAAGAGACGTAACTCTTTGCAGAAGTAAAAATCAGACACATATATTTTTTTCATTTAGAAAATGTGTTCCCTTGTTTTCAGTGATTTGCATACGACATTCTGAATAAAAGTGAATACACACAAAAAATCTACTGATGCTGAGTTCACATTTAACTCTCTTTGTACTTTTATTTATTGTTTAATGAAAATTTAAATAAAATATATAGTAATATATAATATTTTGCACATCATACTTGGTTTACAGTGTATGTCTCATACAGCAATGATGAATCAGGTTGGTGTATTTATGGAGAACCTCTGGGTGAAATTTACTGACATTTGGGCCATGGCTTTACAGCTTTCTTGCTGAACCTGTGGTCGTAATCTCTGTATGAATTTCCATTGTCATTCTCTCTCTCTCTCTCTCTAGGTTTCCTTCTCTGCTGTAACATTTTGTTTTGACACTTTGTTCTGTCTTTATCTGGGTTCAGTGGAAGTGTGTGTGGTGGGGGGTGCGCAACAGGAAAACAAACTGGCAGGGTTTGACAGCAGTGGGCTGTGGGTTGTGATGTTTTTTTTCCCCTCAAAGCCTCTTAGCACGCTTCTTCTAATCCCAGCGTAGCGCTCGTCTGCTGGAGACTGTGTTTGTGCAGGGAATAAAGGGATATGAAGTGAGTCTTGCTGCGGTTTAACTCTCTGACCCACTGAACTCAGCTCTAACCTGTCCCTGAGGCTTAGCTCCCAGTGGCCGGCCTTCTGTCTCAGCGCTCGTCCCAGCAGTCCCCCAGGGACCAATCTGTCTTCGGCGTTAGCTGAGGGAGTCAGGAAGCACACCTACTACTTGTCTTTCAGCTGTTTTTATTTTTTTGCCTGTACCTCTCAGTCTTGTTCTGAAAGTACACTTGAGGCTCTATTGCCTATGTGCAGTGACTGAGCGGTAAATTAAGTTTCAAAGTGGGACAGTGGGCTGGGTATAAATTGAGTTCCTGCTGAGGCATGATTTTAGACAGAAACAGAAGACTCTGATATGTTTCATCTTTAGTAGATTGCCAGATGGCAGTAATCAGACTATTAATGGTGTTAGAACCAGGCAGAACATGGTGTTAGTTCAAGCAAATCAAACCAGAGCAGACCAGATCATAACCAAGTAAAGATGCTTGATAAAATAAAGCAAGATAAGACGGCACTTTATGGATCCTGAAGGAAATTACAGAAACGTATGCATAAGGAGGCACATACACAACAAAACATTAGTGCTTAGAATCTATTAAACTGCTTGTGACAGTCTTAAGGCCAAATTATGTTTAAAGAGTAAAGTCTATGGCGTAGGGTACAGTGTAGGGTTCACGTTAACGAGGAACGTATGTGTTGCTTACAGCCTGATGCCCAATTCCCCAAAAAGTGTAGCTACACACATCATGGACGTAGAGCACAATGACAGTGATTAGTCCACAGTGAGACAAACATTGATCAAGTTGAAATATGAACTACTGTTCTTCACGCCACAGAGACTGCAAACAGCAGCAAAATCATGGTGAGAGGTTTCCTCTGACATCAGTGAATGAATAAAAATGTGGAACTCTCTACTAGGAGCAAGAACATGCAGGAAATAAGTGCCGGCTTTGTGCTGCTTTCTAGGCACTGCATATAAACTACTGTATATGGACCCTACTCCCTAAAGAGTGCAGTATACATATTTCTAAAAGTAATACTACTATTACTACACCAGTGTGAACCTCTTTTCCACATGTTTCCACTGTTCTAAGAAATGCGGGCAAACCTGTGGGGGTTTAGTTCATTTAATTATTTATTTATTTAATTAAATTTTTTAATTATGTGAACGTTTATGCGTAAATGTGATTTTGCGATGTATTTTTTAATTTTTATCTTTGTTTTTGTTGGTGTATCGCGGTCTAAACAAAACCAATACAGCATTTAAAGCAGCACTTTAAACAAATTAATGGTTTACGTGTGACGTCTTAAACCAGCCGAGTGGTTAGATCACACCGGCGTGATCGGTGACTCCAGAGGGGTAGTAGAACTCAACTTAATCACAGATGTGATTAATGAATATCTGTAGACCTAATAGACTGGGCTTTAGCAGAGGTCAGTAGTGTTTGGTGAGCGCCAACTAGTGGACTGAATGCAGGACATTGCAGGAAAAAGGTGAAATTAATGCGGTTAATTTTGTAAATACTCAGAGGGCAGGATTAAACAGTCTAACGCTACCTTAGTTTGCCCAGCACTGACCTAGACTCTGCTTTGAGTCAACACAGAAGCAGAAATCGACCTTTACAGGAAGGGTTGTGTTGATTGAATGGACTTGTAGCCCATTTGTCCACTGGTGGCTAAGTTCTAAACCATAAATATGGATGGAATTAAAATACTGACAAATATTTGGGTGATATTGTAGGTCAGCGCTTCTTAAACTGTAAATCTCTAAGATGATCCAGATTTTGCTCTAACAGGGTAAAGTTAAAAAAATGTGGATCATCTGGTGGTCTCTGTGTATTGGTTTGTGAACCACTGTAATCTCAGCGGTCCACTGCTGTGTATATAATACTAATAGTCACATTCTTGCATTTTTAAAAATCAAAATCTGAGATCTCCTAATGAACTGTGAATCATTCTGAGGTTGGACATGTATGCCCCTAACTCTGAGTAGAGTTCTGACTGACAGCGCACAGAGTAAATGGACTCTTGAGTCCCCTTTTCAATAGATATGCTGTTATTTTGTTTGTATCCCAGGCTTTCACATGGCTCTCTTCCCAATTAGCCAATTAGCTCTAAATTTCCAGTATCGGTGCTGTTTAGCTTTTCTGCTCATTGCATCATATTTATGTGGAGCCACTGAAGCCCACTGTGTTCTAAGCTAATTATCCAGTTGGCTCTTGTGTGAAGCTGTAGGCCAGGACTCAGCTCTGAAGTGAAGCTGTAGGCTGTGTTAGATTTGAGTGTGTGAGCTATAGGCCGCAGAGCAGAACCACACTTTCCCTGCACTTCTTTTTTCTCGTCTCTCGCTCGCCCACACACTTAACGCGCTCATTTTTAGAAAGCAAAACAGCCCAGAATATGAATCAAAATATGGCACCCTGTAATCCCGGGGCGGATAAGTTTGAAATCCTCTGAGAAATGCTGTGTTCTTTTCACAGAGGCCAGATGGCTGTGGGAGCTTTAGCACTGTATCACTGACATGTCTGTCAGAGTGAGAGCGAGAGAAAGTGTATCTACCTCACCCTCGCTCACTCACCCAATTGCTTTCCCATTATTTCACCCATCATGTATAATTCTTGCCCCAGACATTAAAGTCTGCAGATTTACCTTCTTCTTACTGTTTCTTCATCTGAATGTGTGCTCATATTCATGTCG
Source organism: Hoplias malabaricus (assembly GCF_029633855.1). Taxonomy (NCBI): domain Eukaryota; kingdom Metazoa; phylum Chordata; class Actinopteri; order Characiformes; family Erythrinidae; genus Hoplias; species Hoplias malabaricus. The sequence goes on from NC_089805.1 coordinate 39,883,558, forward strand.
CTGCACAAATCCTTGGATCTCAAAATGGCAATTTAAAAAAAAACAACAAAGAAAAAAAACCAAAAAAACAACAGACTTCCTGTATTAATAACAGATCATTGTTACGTTTTAAAGTCAGTCTAATATCACAGTTGGAACAAAGGCTTGTGTGAAAATACTAGTTTAAACAACCATTAATTCCAACAAATAATTTGAATATGTTTAACAACAATGGGACTTTTAACTCTACATGTAACTCTTCACTTTACAGGTGTGTTCTATTAACAGTTAGCAATGTCACAAGAGATAGTGGGTCTCTACAGCAGCAGGGTCTACCTTGGGCTTTGGGTATATATGAATATTTATAGAGATAAATATATATGATAGGAAGCAGCAACTGGACTGTGGTAATGTAAACTTATACAAAGTAATACGCTAGTGTGCGAGATCATATTTATTTGTTGCTTGGCAAAAGTCCAGGTCCAGGCTCGTTGAGAAACTTTTTAGTGTGTATTCTAATGAATTATTAAATAAATAATAATATGTTGTGGTTTGTCCAAAGGCATTGGCAAAATTGGCACCAAATACTATCAAGTGAGCAAAGGATATTTTAAATATCTGGTGCATAACTGATAATTAATTTCAGACACGGTTAACCCTCAATAACCCTGTTGTAAATTTGTATAATGAACAGAGGAATAGAAATGTTACAAAACGACCTGCAAAAAATAAATATACCATTAACTTCAATACAAAGTTCAGAATGTTTTTCTTCCTCCTGTAAAAGATGATGTGCTATTGGTGTATTCCAGCATTAGACGTTATCAGAGACTGTGGTATGTGTGGGATACAGTAATACAGAACCTAACAATATTTGATAACACAATGCACATCAGCATGACACCAGCAAAAGTTTTTAATGACAACTGACATAAACCTACAGAACCATCTATAAAGCCTTATTCCAAATGTGATAGTTAGTGTCTAAACCAGCTTTTATACGAATTGACAATTAGGGTCATGTGAGCTCCTGTACTGGACGGGCCACTGGGCTGGAATGTGGTGAATGTGGTGACCCTGTTGGGCAAGGATTCCTCATGGTCAGTTCCCCCTGCTGTTTGGGACAGTGTTGTGTAGTGTGGGAGTTGACGTCAATCTGTGGGTTGACCTCTTCTTGCTGGCACGTTTCTGACCGCTGGGCGTGTGGGTGTTTACAGAAGTATGAGGGTCAGAAAGACGCTTCTTTATTCACAGCTGCTTCTGGTGTGACGTTCTTTGGCAGTGATGTCGTCATATCGTTAACTGTGAAATTTATATTTAGCTATAGTTAGTGATTTTTAGTGTTTTTTGAAGCAAGACTGTACTTCACTGCAAAATTGGCAATGAAAGCCTAAAACAGCTGGGTTAGTGTCCACTCCCGTCCAAGTAGGACACTGGGGATCAGTTCCCAGTTTGGGCAACCACTCTAATATGTAACAGCAAGAGTCCTTGGGCAAGACATCGACTATCATCTCTAACAAGATGAAACTGTAAGTTGATGCTGTGAATTTAAACGTAGTTGATACTGATCCTTGTCTTAGGTCACTGTCTGTCAGCCCTGTTCCACCAACATGGAGCTGGTTTGGTTCCTGTTCGCGAACCTAATTTCGAACCATTTGGCATGTCTCCATCAATAATTTAGTTACTAGCTACAACCAATGAATTTAAGGGCGTTAAAAACCTAAAGAAGCTCCAGGAAGTGCTCAGGGCCTCAAATAATTTGACCTTGCTGGGTAAAAGACCAGAGAAACAGATGGGTCTGTGTACGTTTTCATTTTGAAATGAGAAAATGGAAAACAGGAAATGACCCATTATCCGATATCTGAGATATTACAAGGAAATAAAAACAGGAAATGCTTGGTCTGTGTCTTTTGTAGTCAGCATGACTTGAGGTGCGCTGGTTACGTTCCTCTTCTGTTCTCACTGTTCACAAGCTCAGCAGGAAGGCTCAGAATTCAGCATTATTTTAGTGAACAAACCCTGATACTGTCGTGTCTATTAAGCCACAGCAATGCTGGGACCAAACAACCCCGCAACGCCCACATTACAGATATAGGCGAATAGTGATAGGAGTCTTGCCCAGTGACAGCTATCATTCACTGCACTGTTGGGACACAGTCCTGAAAGATCAACAGCCAGCTTGTGGAGAACAAACAGCTGTGAATGGCAGCGGATTTTGGAGAAAAAGGTTGTAATCCAGTGTTGCAATTGTGGGAAAACACTGTTCAATTACTCAGATAGGGATTTTTTTTCACTAAATCAGATTAAAGACACCTCTTATCTTCCTCTGATTTGATTGACACAATGATTAGAGGGTGCACCAAAGCAGAACGAGGCCCTGCTCGGGATTAGAACCTGGTGTGTAATCCTCCTGTTTAGCATAGGGAAGACATGACAACCCTCAGAATATAATTGTGTTTGTAGGTTTGTGCCTGCCCGTCAGCATGTGCTCTATTTTCCCTCTTCCATCATTCTGTTTCATGTCTTTCTGAGGGGCGTTTCTGTGTTTTTCCTGATGGCGTACATGCCTATGCAGGGGATATGTGCCTTTGACACACTGTGTGTGTGTCTGTGCTTGTTTTTATGTGCTTCTCAGTACAGGAAATCCTGATTCTTTACAAAAAAACAGAAAAAAAGGCTAATTTTTTAAAATTGTTTAATTACTGTTATTACTTATAAAATCTAATACACAAGAATTTTTCAGGTGATGTTGGAACATTTCAGAAGATCTATTTATACATAACACACACACACACATAGTATGCATATATGTATGATCCAATATTATGGCATTGTATTAAAACACGTGCAGGTATGTGTGTGTGTGTGTGTGTGTGTGTGTGTGTGTGTGTGTTTTCCCCCCATTCCCAGTGGCTGACTCTGTTTGTGTGTGTAATTGTTTGTCTGGCACTCAGCCCTGTGCGCTCTCGTCCTCCGCTCTTTGAACTAAGCGTGGCTCCCTCTGTTCTCGGCAAAGAACTTTGAAGCTGGGAGACAGATGTAGTGTGTGTGTGTGTTTGTGGAGGAAGATGTGCAAAAAAAAAAAAAAAAAAGCACACTGAAAGAAACAAGCACCAAGCTGGGAGTGGTCTTTATTTAGGGCTGCTTTAAAAGCCAGTGTCAGAGCTGGAGCTCTCTGAAGCCCCTCTGTAAGCTCTGTGGCAGGATGCGTACTAATGCAGTATGAAAATGTACCTGCTGAACATCTCATGGATGAAAACTCACTCACTCAGCCACAGCACACAGCTCTCGTGCTTCATTGCAGGGGTTGAAGGGCAGTAATGCACCTACAAGGTGGCCTGTATTCACTGGATTAGCTTCTCCAAGTGACTAGAGCAGTTCTGTCATCTCAGTGCTTCTGATGGGGAGGTAATCCAGTGTGGTAATTCTCAATTATGGGTTTGAAATGTCAGTGATTTCCATGAAAAATCCAGACTTCAGACTGCTCTTAATAACACACAATTGTTACAAATTATAGAGAAAACTGTCACTGGTGGAGAAAAAAAAAACAAAAACAAAAAACAGTCTTTAGTTTGTATTTTTCTATTTCTTTTCTTGTTCTTTTTTTTCAGAATTTGAAAATATTTTAGTTTTTCAGAATAATAAGCAACATAAGCTTTATGGTGAGCACCAGATACTATTAAGTTATCACCAGACGCAATAAAATGATCAACAGGTAGTATGCGGTGATTCATTAACTGTTCATTATCTGTAACCCTTATCCAATTCAGGGTCGCAGTGGGTCTAGAGCCTACCTGGAACCATTGGGCGCAAGGCAGGAATACACCCTGGAGGGGGCGCCAGTCCTTCACAGGGCAACACACACACACACACACACACACACACACAGACATTCACTCACACGTTCTCTCACACCTACGGACACTTTTGAGTCGCCAATCCACCTGCAACGTGTGTTTTTGGACTGTGGGAGGAAACAGGAGCACCAGGAGGAAACCCACGCGGACACAGGGAGAACACACCACACTCCTCACAGACAGTCACCCGGAGGAAACCCACGCAGACACGGAGAACACACCACACTCCTCACAGACAGTCACCCGGAGGAAACCCACGTGGACACAGGGAGAACACACCACACTCCTCACAGACAGTCACCTGGAGGAAACCCATGCAGACACAGGGAGAACACACCACACTCCTCACAGACAGTCACCTGGAGGAAACCCATGCAGACACAGGGAGAACAAACCACACTCCTCACAGACAGCCACCCGGAGGAAACCCACGCGGACACGGAGAACACACCACACTCCTCACAGACAGTCACCCGGAGCGGGAATCGAACCCACAACCTCCAGGTCCCTGGAGCTGTGACTGCGACACTATCTGCTGCGCCACCGTGCCACAATTAGATTAGCATCAGATAATATATGGTGACCACCAGATACAATATGACTGAGCACCAAAGGCAGTAAATGGTGCTCACTTGATAGTAGCTTATGCTCATTTAACAGTTATTTATTGCTCACAGTAGCTGGTGCTTGTTGTTAGTATGTAGTTTTCACCACATAGCGTCTGATGCTCACCTTTTCCTTCTCTTTTAGAGGTTCAGTGCATATAACAATAAACAAAGAATTTTCATTAAATTATACTCAGTATTAAGTATGTTTTCCTACTGATTTTTACTTCTTTATTTATTTTTATTTTTCTGACGTCTGTAAAAGAGGGCCTTGAGTCTGGAGTCTCTTCCATTAAAGCTGACATCACTTGCAGGAGGATATAAAGCGAGGAATGCCTCTGGCTCTTTATCTCTGATGCACTACATTAACGTCTAGTTCACTGTATGGAAAATATATTCTGGCTATTTATTCATATTGCCAAGCATGAGATGTGGCTGAACTCTTGGGGGTTAACCCCGGCCGCGCAGGATTCACTGGACTGTGTGGAGCGAAAAGACCACTATTACTCCAACCAACTGACCTTTTAGCACAGAACTGCTTTTCTCCTCTGGGAATATTTACCATGAATCAGAGGGAAATATGATTTAATAAGGCATATGAATTCCACTTACTGGAGTTGTGCTCTGGTCAGGAATTATGCGTTTTGCACAGCTTACATTAAAGGGCCCACGTGGTATATTTTTCATATTGTGGCTGGCTAAATACAAACAAATAAAGAAACCAACACGTCGGCAAAATTAAGGCATATATCTGCCATTTTGGGAATTTTCTCCTGATCTAAGGCTTTTTCACATTATAATTTACTCAAATGAGTTTGTGGCAACATACTCATGGCTAGAACCGAAGACCTAATTCAACTCTGTATGCGCAACTCTGTATTTGTCATATGTATATACCTCTTCACGTTTAATTCAGTATCTGTTTTTTGTACGACATCTTAAATGAATTTTGTCGCTATCTTGAGTAGCAACGAGTCCATTCTCTTTGGGAAATAATATTTGTCATGTTATGATAATGACGGTAAACAAATTAAGATGAACTTGTTATCATGGGAAAACAGAGTAAATAACATGCAGCGTTTTAGGGCTTCAGTAATTTCGAGTTCATTCGGTTATGATCACAGATTTCCGCAGAAATGCCGGAGCTGTTTAAAAGACAATGCAGTTGTTTGTTTCCCATCAGTGGCTTCAGAAAAACACGTCTTTGTGCTTTTCACACTGTTCTCTGATTGAACCTTTATCGCTTCCATGCCTCAATAGGTGTATCCATGGAACCTGGACTTATCTGGACTTATCTGTGGCTTGTGATTGGTTCGTTTACATCCGGCACGGCAAAGCCCCTCGCTTCCATTCATGGTCACAGCCCCTCTGCCGAAGTGCCTTTGAAGGATAATCGAAGTTGTTTATCCACGGAGACTTCATGTTTGTCCGTGTCCTATCTATTATTTACTGTGTCTTTGCCATAGATCTTTCCAGCTCCGAGCCCTGGGGAAATAGGGAGCTGTTCATTGAGTTCGGCCCAGGCTTGACTGATGATTCTCCATTTGTTATCATCAGCATAACTTATGAAAGGGAAGACTGCTCTGATGATGTCTGGGGGTAATGGAAGTGCATTTGTCAAGTAATTAATTGTTACCATTGATTTGCAGCTTTTGTGCATAATGAAAGCTTTACATTATTAGTTGTGGAACAGGGGCTTGAGGAAGAGGATGATTCAAAGCAATGCAAGTGATTTAGCTTTGTTTTTGTCTGTGTGTATTTTTATGTGTGTGTGTGTGTATCCTCAGGGACCAGGCTGAAAGTCATTGTGTCTTGCTCTATAGATCAGAGCCAGCCTTTAGAGACGTGTGTATCGATGTAGGGCTTTGTGTGTGTGTGTGCATGTAGCACATTTGATCTATAGGCAAAGTGCACCTTAATAAGTAAATACAAGCAGGGAGCCATACATTGAGGCAGGTACTATCTTGCCTACACTCACCGTCCACTTTATTAAAAACATCTAACTTGTTTTGACTGGTTACTAAGGATCATTGGCCTTAATGTTCTATAAAGATCAGAGTTTCCAGTAGGTAAAGTATGATCTGTGTTGACCACTTTGTCCAGGAATGGTGTATTTTGCCAGATTCTGGTCATTTTGGCTTTTCTTAGGAAAATCTGATGGGCTTCTCCAATCTTTACATTAATGTTCAAATTGTAGTGTATCCGCGTCAAACTATCAGAGTGCCACAATATGAGCGATTTAGAGAAGAATGGGTTCTTGAGCTTTTAAGAAAATTCAGTAGGTCAGTAGAATACACACTAGTCATGAGAACTAGGGCTGTTCTAGCAGTTTTAAAAAATTCAGGTGTGTTCACCCCATGTCCATGTGGGTTTCCTCTGGGTTCCCTGGTATCCTCCCTCTGTTCAAAACACACACACTGGTAGGTGGATTGGCGACTCAAAAGTGTCCATAGGTATGAGTGTGTGTTGCCCAGTGAAAGACTGGCAGGGTGTGTTCCGGCCTTGTGCCCAGTGATGCTGGGGAGGCACCTGACCCACCACAACATAAAGGAATTTTATCCATATGCACAACAGCAAGGATATTATATGAATATCTCATAATTGGGTAATTATATGGAGTTACAAAGGTGTAAGTAAAACATCACACCACACACTTCATCAACAATCATCGCTTCCTTTCTAGGTAATGGACAGGTACACACTCTATGTGAAGAGTTTGGTGTGTTCTCCCTCTGTCTGCGTTGATTTCTCTGGTTCTGACTTTCCTTCCACAGTCTAAAATAACATGCAGGTAGATTGATTTGTCCTGCTGAACTAATCATAGGTGTGAATGTGTGAGAGGGTGTATGATGCCCTGTGTATGGACTGGTGCCCTGTCCAGGGCGTGTTTTTGTCTTGCGCCCAGTGATTTCCTGGTGGGTTCTGCACCCACTGTGACCCTGAAATGGATTAAAAAAAATGTATTAATTTAATTGTGCATTATAAAATTATTCATAGCACTTTGGAGAGTGTAGCACACACTCGGTTCATAACCACAGCTAGCGGGCAGTTCTTTGTAACTCTAATAGTAATTTTGAGAAATGTTGCCATGGTAATGAGTATCACTTTTCTCAGTGTAATTACCTAGGACTTTGGGATTTTTTACTTCACACATTCCTTGTAAATTGCTAGAACCTAAGGAACTTTAATGAAAACTATTCCGAGTTTAATGAAATACAACACATTAGAGGCTTGGGCTACATATTATATGACAGTTGTGTATTTCAATGCTGCGAGTCCAGTTTTAAATGTGTGTAACTGGCTCAAGTGTCTAAGTACTGGTCCTAACTTTGGTAGACTGTGAGTTTGACCTCTGGTGATGCCTCAGGAAACTATAGCTGGGGGCCCAAGACAATGGGATTGGTGTCAGTCTCTTTGCATTCATAGGACGACCACCCTTCCCACCATCACTCAGCATGAAGCTAGCTGAAGTTGGTGTTCACCTTCATGAATTTTGACCTCTCTAATGATGCTGCGTTAGTGGTAGTGGCTGGATTCACATGCCTTGGAGTCTCACAGTTTGAAAGCACTGTAGGACTGTTGAGGCTTAGCTAAGAAGTAGAACTCGAAATGGCTAAATTGGAAAGAAAACTGGGTAAAAATACAAAGCATTCTTTATTTTTTTCCTCCACACCCCTGTGTGTGTATGAGTGGACTGAACAAGCTGGGCTGTGCATCAGTCCCCCAGAAGCGCACACACAGGAAGTGACATTTTAATGCTGGGCGTTAAAACCGGCCCTTACTGTGTGATTGAAGGGGTGCTGAGATTGGTTGTGACTCTAAAGCACACGGCCATCCGTCCTGCAGGAGAAAAAGCTCTTTCCTCAGGATTACAGAGTGGAGAAAAGGGCACATTTTCAATGAGAAGAGCGGTGTTCCATTTTTCTTCCTGACTCGATTCTCCATTTGCACGGTGTCCTACTGGAGATGCTTTACAGATTACACCTCAATTACACCCAGATCTCTCCCCCACATTACACTTAAATGGCTTATTGTGTGTGTGTGTGTGTGTATTTCATTTTCGTTCTATTGAGAAGAAATGACAAAGCAGCAGTCATCCAAATGACCAAGCAGAGAACGCTGAAGACTGATGTTGATTGTTAAATTGAGCCAGTAAATGTTTACCTGTCTTACACTGCCTTTTATTAACTTTAGTTTGAGGAAGATGCATGTTTATCTTGTCAAGGCTGCAGCATATTACCGTGTTGTGATTGTATTTCTGTATATAACGGCAATAAAACTTGCAATACATTGAAAACATTGACATGACATGGTTAAATCATCCAGATTTGTAATATGCTTTATATATTTTATTTATCTGTGTTGCCATGATGGCTTTTGTTGGCTCTAATTTGTAACTGGCACTGGGCCTATTTGGGTCAGTTTCAGATGGATTCTTTTTGGATTCAGTTGGTTAAATGGTTTGGACGTGGTCAGGTTCTAACAGAATATTTGGCATCGGTTTGGGCTTGGACTCAAAATGTGATTCTGTGCTTCGGGTCCAGTTGGATAGAATATTCTTCAGGTTTTGACCTAAAATTCATGCCCAATTAAATTTTGAAAATCTGTAACTTTTTAAACATATAATGAGTCTGGCTGTCGGGGCAGGGGGATTAGGGGGCACTTGTCTGCTTGTACTGCCACTGATTAAGCCCCTGGACTCATATTGTGAAGGGACTCCCCTGGCAAGGGAAACTCCAACCTGGAGAAAAGAGATGGGCCTTGTCTCTAAGCCAGGGAGCACCTCATAGCCTGTGGAATCTGAACACACAATTTTGAGAGATAGAACGGCAGACTGATGCTCTTCTGGCTTAATATGACCAGTTAAAGTTTCAGGTTGACTTGAAATATTTTCCATTTTTAGATGGCTACTCGCAGTGTTCAATCTCCAAGTGGTAACATGACTGGTTTGGCTTCAAAGCTTCATTCGACAAAACCTCAGAGCAACAACACAGAGCGGTAGCTGTTCATTTTCTGTTCCAGTTCATGTGAAGCCTAGTGCTAGGTGCTCACGGCTGTATTTCCTTCATTTAGGTTTTTGCTTGATTTTTCTGGTCAGAGATAGTGGCCACTTCACTTGGAGGTGGATACAAGTATCTCAGGATATTGTGGTGTGAAACACCCTGTATTTAGTCAGTTATCTATGGTGGGTAAATCTCACACAATAAGAAAAGCTTCATTCCTGCTGATTAACATTATTAGCTTTGTCGTCCATGTGATTGTACAAGGTAAGACCAATCAACAAACTCAACTTGAATGTTTTATTTTCGCAGATAATTTACATAATATCTGACAGGTTCTATAATACATTTGTTGAGTGTTTTTACTTTGCAAAGCAAGTATGGAGTAATGGGCATGTGCTCAACGACTGATGCTTGCATATTTGTTTATTATATATCCTTCCCCTTGTGTTAGGGTCTTCACCGACCCGTTTTTAGATTTTAAACGCACACAAGGACTCCATAAATTTGTTTATTGCATCAAGACTTTTTGACTTAGTCAGGAACTTCTATTTAAACAAAATAATAAATTGTTTTTTACTAATTTATAAAATGATCTTGTTAAAACTATGGCTTTTTTGTTGTTAGGGTCAATTTCAACCCAGGTATAATTTTAAATCAGAAAACACCAATAAGTGCCAAATCTGGACCCATAAACACACTGTACACCAACAGTCTACAGCTGGCTCCTCCTACAACCACTCGAGCTTCAGTTAGGGGCTTCTATCTTTGTCTGTTTCACAAAACAAGGAAAGACAGACATGTCCAGACATGTAAGACCCAGTCAGTTTAGAGTTGGTGTTTTGTAGAGTTTTGTATCGTGTACATCTCCAGTTTACAGTGCGCAACAATGAACTGATGGCTGATTTAAGGCACGGGTCAAAACCGACTCATTAACATAAGAGATGGTAACAGAAAGCTAACACAGGAGGAAGGTTATACATATGTACACCTGAGCTTTTAGGACTTATGTGCTATTGCAGTATTTCAGGTTACCGTATAGGCCTGAGTGTGAAGCCGTGTGTTTGCTTTATAGCCCTACTCTGGAGAGAGAACACACACTGTGAGATGCTACAGTAAACACACAGCGACAGTGAGTGGAGTGGATATCAGCTCATCCTTCAGAGGAAAACCACACAGCAAGCTGTAGTGTTATTGTCTATCCTCCCTCAACACACACACAGACACACACACACGTGTGTGCATGCGCTCTGACAGGCAGATAACAGCTGCGGCAGTGTGTGATAAGGCAGACACTGTTTACAGGCCTTACTAATCCTCACAGCCCTGCTAAGCAATGCTGAATCTGTGGCGATTGTCTCCGTGGCAGCAGGGGTTGCAGCCACATTATTTCTATTAGAGGCTGGGGCTGAGAGGCAGCTGCTGGGGGCTTTAGTTCATCACATCCTGGACACACACACACACACACACACACACACGCCCTGGCCCAGGCTTGTTTTGCTTCGACTGCTGACCTTGGTGATCGGTCAGACTGGAATTTCTTTGCATAAGCAAGCTGACCCTCGGTGACCTCTGTGGTGTCAGACTACAGAACATACAGGAACATTAGGGGGAGATTATTTTGCTTTAAACCATTAAACTGAGTAATGTTTTTCTAACCTATTCCCTGCAGCGCCACCCCATGACAGACGAGCGGTTCTGCGGTGGTTACGTAAGAAAAATATAGGCTATATCCCCCCAATTCCAATAAAGGCATATTGTTGAACTTGACTGTAATTAAAAATTCTCTCTATGGCCACAGTTATGTGGCACACATCATTCATTCATTCATTCATTCATTCATTCACTCATTCATTCATTCATTCACTCACTCACCTTCTATGACAGCTTCATTCAGAGGTCCTGGTGGGTGTGGAGCCTCCCCGGAATCACTGGGCCCAAGGCAGGAGCACACACTGGGCATGGCACCAGTCCATCACAGGGCAGCCCACTCCCAGTGGCCAGCCCCCCCCCCCACACACACACACACACTCCCTTAGTCACTCACACATGTGGACACTTGTGCAGATCCATATACCAACATATCTCTTTGGATTGTGGGAAGAAAGCCTAGCTCACCATTGAGCATCTGTTCTGAAGAGAACGTAGTTCCACTGTTCCTGAGCGCAGTGCTGACGGGGTATACCCCTATAGCCCCCTGTGGTACTTGATTTTGGGCACGATACCCTTAAGTTAGTGTGCAACATGTCCAGATCTTCACATTTCCACATAAACCTCAAAATATTTCATCTTAATAAACCTTTTGGCTTTATTTTATTTGATGAATTTTTTTCAGAAATTGCAGTGAAGATCAAACATGTTTAATATTATAGACACCGTTAATGAACAGTGTATTTAGAGTCGGATTTGTGTGTGAGCGGATATCTACCGCACTCCTTAATTTACGAAAGGTTCCTTTATTCCAGCAGCTGCGGCGGATTCAGAGAAAACTGAAGAGCCTCTCCTGCCACAGAAGAACATTCATATGCACAAATCCACACACCACCCACCCACACACACAAAGGGCTGTGAGGTGTGTGTGTGTGTGTGTGTGTGTGTGTGCATGTGTATGTATTGAACCCAGTGGCAGTCACTCTGAGACGCACTGAGCTGCTGCTGCTGCACTTTTGCTGACTTTACATTTAAATAAGGCGGAGGATTAGCCTAATGTCTGTTTCATCTTCAATGCTCCTGATAGTGGGGTGGGTTTTGGTGAAAGGGGGGGGGGGTGTTCAGTGCTGTTCCACACGTTGCCATGGCGACAGACTTCCAGCCTGGGCCCGCCACTGTATGTAATCTCCAGTCAAAACGTTTGCTTTTGTTTCGATGGCAGGGCCTTGTTCCATCTGACAGCGTCTTCACTCGGAGAGGGGGGTTTAAAAACGCCAGGCTGTCCGTTAGACTTTTACACACACACACACGCGCACACACACACACACACGCTCACGCTAATGCAGACTCCCATTAGAGAGGCAGACTCAAGAGGATAGAAATTAGAAAATATTTTCAGGCCAAAGATGAATTATTGCGCTTGTCTGTCATCATGAAAGAACGTTCTGCTCACTAACCTTCACATCCCCTCATCCTGTTAGCCTCCTCCTCATGGCTCTGCTGGGTTTGAATATGCCTTATTTTCGTCCATGTATTTCAGACAGTTTTAAAAAGAAAAAGGCTTCTTTGGAGCGATGCCATTAAAACGGGGGTCCTTCAAGAGTGCTCTAGTAAAGTCAATAGTTGTACACCAGTCAGCCATAACAGTAAAATGACCTTCGGAAATCTCTGTCAAAACTATGGAAAGGCTGAATAATAATCGCTTGAAATCTCATCCCAACATTAATAGAGTAAGAGGTGCTATTGTCTTTAAACAGAGGAAAACACAGTAGAATTTCAAAAGAATGCTTGTATGTGTCTAAATATTTCACAGTAAAAGTCAGAAAGTCTAAAAGTGGAAATATGATGTTGGCAATCGCTAGCAGCGTGAGGGGTGTTTTTATTCATTTGACTTAAATCCAGCATAAAAACATCCACTAAATCCTCAGTGGAATGAGTGTCAGCTGAAATAGTCTTTTGTGGTCCTGGCCTGTCCATATTTATTTGGTTTAAAGCAAGTAAAACTGAGTCAGACAGTGTAATCCTGATAACAGTCAAGCAATGTGTGCTATGTGGGCTGTGCTGGCCAGCAGTGCGGAGGACACGCTGCTGACCGGTCCTGCGCTCTAACTAAGCCAGATGTTCACATCAGCCCCGCGGCTGGAAGTCAACAGGCCATGTACACCTCAGCTGTTGGATGCCTCGCTGCACCACTGCTGAGAGTGGGCTTAAAGAAACAGTCCACCTCATTTCTATCTGCTGCTTCTGTATCCTACTGATGGTACCCCACACGATCATTTCAGTGTGTTTATGTGAACAGCAGCATCCGTAAAGAATGGAAGCATACTTATAAAATTAAACATTTTAAACATTCAAGCAGATTTATTCAGAATTTTCGACATAAATCAGAAATATGGCGGCATGGTGGTGCAGCAGGTAGTGTCGCAGTCACACAGCTCCAGGGACCTGGAGGTTGTGGGTTCGATTCCCGCTCCGGGTGACTGTCTGTGAGGAGTGTGGAGTGTTCTCCCTGTGTCTGTGTGGGTTTCCTCCGGGTGACTGTCTGTGGGGAGTGTGGTGTGTTCTCTCTGTGTCTGTGTGGGTTTCCTCCTGGTGACTGTCTGTGGGGAGTGTGGTGTGTTCTCTCTGTGTCTGTGTGGGTTTCCTCCTGGTGACTGTGGGGAGTGTGGTGTGTTCTCTCTGTGTCTGTGTGGGTTTCCTCCGGGTGATTGTCTGTGAGGAGTGTGGTGTGTTCTCCCTGTGTCTGTGTGGGTTTCCTCCGGGTGACTGTCTGTGAGGAGTGTGGTGTGTTCTCCCTGTGTCTGTGTGGGTTTCCTCCTGGTGACTGTCTGTGGGGAGTGTGGTGTGTTCTCTCTGTGTCTGTGTGGGTTTCCTCCGGGTGATTGTCTGTGAGGAGTGTGGTGTGTTCTCCCTGTGTCTGTGTGGGTTTCCTCCGGGTGACTGTCTGTGAGGAGTGTGGTGTGTTCTCTCTGTGTCTGTGTGGGTTTCCTCCGGGTGACTGTCTGTGAGGAGTGTGGTGTGTTCTCTCTGTGTCTGTGTGGGTTTCCTCCGGGTGACTGTCTGTGAGGAGTGTGGTGTGTTCTCTCTGTGTCTGTGTGGGTTTCCTCCGGGTGATTGTCTGTGAGGAGTGTGGTGTGTTCTCTCTGTGTCTGTGTGGGTTTCCTCCGGGTGACTGTCTGTGGGGAGTGTGGTGTGTTCTCCCTGTGTCTGCGTGGGTTTCCTCCGGGTGACTGTCTGTGAGGAGTGTGGTCTGTTCTCCCTGTGTCCGCATGGGTTTTCTCCAGATGCTCTAGTTTCCTCCCACAGTCCAAAAACACACGTTGGTAGGTGGATTGGCGACTCAATAGTGTCCGTAGGTGTGAATGTGTGAGTGTGTGTGTGGCCCTGTGAAGGACTGGCGCCCCCTACAGGGTATGTTCCCGCCTTGCGCCCAATGATTAGGATCCCTTATCATTGGGCGCATTATCCATAATAAGGGTTACAGATAATGAACTAATGAATGAATGAATGAATGAATGAATGAAAATCAGAAATAGGACTCGATAGCTATTAAACTTTAGTAGAGCAGGTTGTAACACATCCCAGAGAAGAAGTGACACATATCCACAGCTTGATGTGCCAATACTTCTGAACTGGAAGTTCAGAAACTACATTTATAAGCTTCATATATAGACACTGATCATTCAGTTAATCAACAGTTAATGTGTTAGAGACAGGAAAAGTGGCAAAAGCCACTTTGACAAGGGCTAAATTATTGCGGCACAGTGTAAATGGATACTAATGAAATTCAGTAACTGCCCATTCTCCAGGCTTTTGGAAGAAGCTCCATTGCTCTAGAGACCACAGTTCCACGGCTGCACAGCTCAATGCAGGGAAGCGTTGTACTCCTTTACCCACAGCTTGGCACTAGGTTTCATACCCTTGCTGCTGCACCAGTGTTCCATAAGCTTCACGTCTTTCTGTGGATGTTACCCAATACATTGGTGTGCACTTAAACGCCTGTGTCTGCAATGGGGGCACCTAAATGCTTCGGATGTATCTAATTATCACTGCTGTCTACAATCTGAAGTTCAACTTACACATGTAGCTGATGCTGGCAGATGATGCCCTTATTTGTGTGTATGTGTGTGTGAATGTGTGAAACAATGCCAGGGTGGAGTGTGAGGTACAGGAGAGCCGACTGATGGCAGCACAAGCACTGATACAGTTCACACGCTCACAGCCCTGCCACACAAGCTCATTAATACTCAGTTAACCCCTCACATCTCTCGTCACTTTAATCCAGCAGATTGTAATGCCAGGATTAGGGTAAGTGATTAATGTTGTGTGCTAGTGGCTAAAGAATACGACACCGACATTAGCCGTCCATGGAACGTCCATAAAGGCTTAAACCAATGATTGTTTAGAGGACGCTTTAATCATTTTCACTCTAGAAAGTGTTATTGCACGACTACACCACCTGCATAGATGTTTATGTAGACGTACGTCAGACTTAGGAAGGTGTCATGTAGCCTTGTGGACTAATAAATGCTGGAATATGCATCAGGGCTATTATAGTTGGTCTACATAATCCAGTTTATCACTGCAGATGTTATCGGTCATTATAATTCACGTATCTTAAATAGCAGATACAGACATCTGACCATATGGCTATTTTGTTGGGCATAAGGCGTCTATTAAATGTGCCTCAGCCAATCAGAGGGCTGCTCCTCAGCTGTCACTCACAGGTTTTCACGTTCAGATCCATTTTCCCAGCAGTACCTGCTTAGCTTTGTGTAATTCCTGCTTTTGACAGGTATTTATCTAGGAACATCATGAGTTTATTATAACTCTGGCGCACACACACATACACCATACACACACACACACACACACACACAGTAGAGGAAAAGGCTGCAGACTAGAGCACAGTCTAAGCTGATGTGGGAAATGATTGGAAATCATGCTTATAAAGCTCGGAGCTCAGCTATAAGCTCTCCTGTCCCTCAATCCCTGCTCCACTGCTGCTGCTTACTTTAATACAGCAATCTGCCGTAGCACAAACAAGAGGGAATCTTACTTATTGATCTATGGCCAAGCTTGACTCCCCCTCTCTCTCCTTCTATCTATCTCCCTCTCTCTCTCTCTCTCTGCAGGGATTAAAAACCTCACCCCTTCCACCTTCGTTGTCTGGTTGCGAAGGCTAATATTTATTTATTTTATTCCTCTTTCCATGGCTGGAAGATAATCCGTTTGAACAGATGTGTCCCAAATGGCATCCGTTGTGCTCACTTGTGCTTATATAACGTGTTTGTGGCCTGGGAGGAGGAGGACGAGGAGGAGGAGGAGGAAGGCAGCGGGTTCCTCAGCTCATGTGTGATCTCATGGAAACAGTTTGTGGGAGTGTGAATGCAAATGTGTCAAACTGCTACACGACAAGAAAAGTTTCCCTTTTCTGCTTTGGACACGAGTGTTTCTTTTCTGCTGACAGTGTGCGATAGCGGGGCTCAGTGTTGGCAGAGGGCTGCAAGGCTGCCACAAAATGGCACCTTTAAAAACTCTAATCTTGCACTTTTTAAAGCAATGATTCAGCTGAAAGTCCACCGAAATGCGAATAAAGATTAGATCGACTAAACCATTGTCTTTTAAAATAGATGTGTTGTAAATTTTATTATAGATACATAGAGCTGCCAAGTAAAAACACCAACACAAAACAACTTCAGCGTGTTGTTATTATGAAAGCTTATGTCTTATGTTATTACCAGATATTACATCATAATTATGAGACAACTGCTATCTCTTAATTATGAGAAAGTGTCAAACAAGGGACATCATGTTGTAATTATGACATGTAACAGCTTGTATTCACAAGAATGTACCTTGTTATCTCATTTTTTACTGATCCAATGATGTGATTATGATCCAATCAGCATCCAGCATCCATTGGACCCAGCTCATGAACACATAACCCCCAGCCACTGCATCATTAGTCTTAGAAACCACCTACTACAGCAGGAAACGAAATTTGACTGACTCGCAAAACGACCAATCACAAGTCTGCTACTTTGGCATGGCGTGTGGCCGCTAGCAGAGCCAGTACAACACCATACACGGAAGTACGTATACGCAGATGTACAGGCAGCCAATCAGAATGCAGATAGAATCCTGACAGTGAGGCCAGAGTGGGTGGAGCATCTGTGGCTGTGACTACTGCATCGCTAGCTCTTCACAGGGGTCACCAGGAAGGCACCACTGTCGTTATTATGTTAAAAATTTAATTTTGATCTCGTTGACTTCCTTATCTTTTGAGTCATGAGTAATTAGTTTTCTCAGCGTTGATTTGTAAACAAAGTACAGCATTTAGTACGGCGAGGTAGCTGCCATCAGGTCAATAACCAGTGCTGTAGAAAGGAAGGTAGCAATGGGGAAAATAGCTATTTTGGCCAGAGCTTCAGTCACTTCTTAGCATTAGACTGATAGCTCTGAAAAACCACATATGGCTGACTGCCTGCGTTTGGGGTCAGCGCACATTTTGAGAGCGTATGTGCTATTCATCACATTCTTTGCATATTTTAACGGTTTGTGTAAAACAAACTTTAATCTAATCCCTGGCACAAACCTCACGTCCTTCAGTTACATTACACCAAGCACACAGAAGGGGATCCGCACTGATGAATTATGAGCGACTAAATGCACACTTTCCACAACCCAGCACTCAAAACTGTGTGTGTGTGTGTGTTCAAGTAATGCCCCTTCCTGACATCTTTCATATCGGAGTGCTGAGTGGGACGGTATTTGAAGCGCACTCAGGAGAAAGTGAAGTTTAAAAGCATGTTTGGCTGATTTGCATGGGTTAAGCGAGCTTGTGTTAGTGTGGGCCTGCAGCCTTATCTCTCCAGGCCTCCATGAATGCTGCTTTTCTCCACTCTCCTGTTGATAATTGGGTCACTGCTTTTCCCAAATGCCTGTCTGTGTGTTTGTGTGTGTGTGTGTGTGTGTGTGTGTGTGTGAGAGAGAGAGAGAGAGAGAGAGAGAGAGAGAGAGAGAGAGAGAGAGAGAGCATAGCTTCCCTCCAGGGAGAGTTCAATGCTTTTTCAGCAACCTCTGTTTTCTGTCTGTAAAACACCATTTCATTTTATTTCCTGCTTACTAAGCATACAGCGAATAAATCCATACAGGGGTTCAGGGGGTTTCCTCCTGTTGTGTGTGTGTGTGTGAATATTCACAAATCTATATTATATTATATATAGTCCTGATACACATTAATTATCATATTTCTATGTTATGTTACACTTGATGACATATTTGTTTCCACATTTTAACATTCAAACATGAGATTTGGCTTCACAGAAATGGTCCCTCAAATGTAGGGAGGCAGCCATGTTTAATATCCCAGATATATCCAGGCCACTAGGTGTCAGTACAATGACTGTATGGTAATGTTAAGAGAAAGGCTGACTGCTTATTTAAAGATGCTTATCCCCCCCCCCCCCCAGTATGTGGTATATTTTATAATGTAGTAGAAGTTTGTAGAGACTCTGCCCTTGCGTTGCCCGCGCTTGTGAGTCGTAATGAGCTATTGCCCTCGTAAATGGCACCCTCAACCTCAGAGTGAATGTCTCTGTATGAAACCCGACCTGTAGCTGATTGTGGCTCATGAGCGAATGTCTGTGTGCGTTCTGATTAAAAGTTGAAGGCTGAATTGTGGGTAAATGGGTGCTATAGCACCATGCAGATGAAGGTAGCTGTATATTACTCAGATATTCTTAGGTGATGATGACGTAATGGACACTCATATATCTGACCTTGTAACATGAAGCGTAATGTACATATGAAATATAAATGAACACTCACTGTGTAATCCTTGTGCTAAAACACTGGGAAACTAATATTAAATCAAGGGAAGGGTTCTGTGGTGAACTATTGCAGCATGGCTTGTCCAAATAGCAAGTAAATCATGCTGCATGATGCTACAGTGCTGAAGTGGGTTGCCCTGGGTTGCTATGGCGTGACCTGGCAGTGAGTGACCTGGCCCACACTGAGACACTTTATCAGAAACACATACACAATGGCCAAAGGTGTTTAAGGACCATATAAAATATGCATATATTAAGTCAATGATGACATTCAGATGGGTCAGAATTGAGATGATTATATGTAAATGTGCTGCTTCAAGACATTGTTTATGGCCTAAAACTTATTTCTATGTACTTTCATGGCAGAAAAGTCATTTCTATGTACTTTCCTGACAGTGTGAGTTAAAGCAAAGTAATTCATTCATTCATTATCTGTAACCCTTATCCAGTTCAGGGTCGCGGTGGGTCCAGAGCCTACCTGGAATCATTGGGCGCAAGGCAGGAATACACCCTGGAGGGGGTGCCAGTCCTTCACAGGGCAACACACACACACACACCTTTGAGTCGCCAATCCACCTACCAACGTGTGTTTTTGGACTGTGGGAGGAAACCAGAGCACCCGGAGGAAACCCACGCAGACACAGGGAGAACACACACCTCCTCACAGACAGTCACCCGGAGCGGGAATCGAACCCACAACCTCCAGGTCCCTGGAGCTGTGTGACTGCGACACTACCTGCTGCGCCACCGTGCCGCCCTAAAGCGAAGTAATGCCTAGAGAAAACATGATTTTTCTTGAAGTTACACTTGAGTTCACTGCTCATTCTGAACATTTGTGTTATAGAAATCACAACCCCTGGCTCCTATCTCCACCGCGGTAAAGAAATGTTTTATCAAAGCACTGTGGGAAGAATTGAATTATGCTGAAATGCAAACCCAGTGAAAAGTCTTCTTTAAAGTTACGGATATGTGCCGTGTTCCACAATGTTCTGGGGAATAGATCCAGCCTCGGAAGATAGATAAGGCAGCCTTAATGAATCAATAGATAACGGTCAGTTCAGAAGAGCCTGACCAGCTTGCTTTGAAGATGCTATCGATCATAAAGGTCATTCAATTATGAATGTCAGGGATTCATACTGTTTTGGGATAATTATTATTTGATTTGATTTCATTTTATTATTTTGTTTTTGAAGGAGTCGAGTTGATAATGAACACCATAGTAAAGGACTGATCAAAGCCTGTGTTATGCATTCAGGTTAGATCAGAGCTGCTGGGTTTAAAGCACCGGTTATATTAATGCATATTGAAATATACCACTATATTTATTTTATTTTTATTTTTTTATATCATTTTGTTAATTGCATGGATCTGAAACGTCAGGCAGCTCCAGGAGAGGAGTAACAGGGATTAACACCTCTCTCAACTTTCATTAGTCCTTCAGCCCATGCAAATTACAATTCTTTTACTTACATGGATTAATTTTATGATCACACTGTCCTCTCTCTCTCTCTCTCTCTCTCTCTCTCTCTCTCTCTCTCTCTCTCTCTCTCTCTCCTCTCTTGCTCCCTTCTGCTCCCACTGCACAGTTCTTCATTGCTTTATGTTTTAAATGTTAATATAACTGGAGGAAAATGGCAGTTAATTAGAAATCAGCGGGGTGCTCACACTGTGCTGGAGCTGAGGCCGGTGTCGGCTTTCGTCTGAAACTTTGAAAAAGAAAAAAAAACATTACTATGTGCCCTTTAATACTCTCACTACATCATAGCTGGACTTCAGTAGTGCTTCCACCAGCAGTTAATACTGTGAGCTGGGAAGCCCTTCAATATTGAGTGGCATTATAATACAGTGCTCTTAAAAGTTTCAGAGCATATGCACTGTAATCAGCAAGACACGCACTAACACAACACCACCAACACTCAGATCATACCTGCACGGTGGTGGTCCTGTGGTGGTCCTGACCATTGCAAAACAGGATGAGAGGTGCTAAACTATATATGCAGGCTGCAGAACTACAACGTGGACCTGTGAAGTCAGAGAAGGTAATAAAATGGACAAGGAGTATTGGTCATTTCAATGTTTATGTTGATCACTGTATGATCACTGGTGTGTATCACTGTATATTTTTAATAAAACCAACACTGCCCTGTGCGGTTCCCTTGCTGTTGTTCAGAGAGAGTTCTGTGTGTGATTCCTGGACAAAGGCCATGTTGTTTGGACGTGTTTAATAATGCAGTCCAGGCCAGCGCAGAGTTCACCGAGAGGAGTCTTTGGATACATTACTCTGTTTAACACACTCTGAGAGATCATGTTTGAAAGCCACAGATATTTCTCACTCAGCAAACTCATTAATTAATGATGCTGCACATAAGCAGGCACTTCAGTTTACTGGACTCTGATTTCTCAGCAGATGCTTTCTCATCTGGAATTTTAAAATAGTGGAGTTAAAACGCCAGTTCTGGGTCAACACTGAGCTGCAGTTCTTCTGAGATCTCCACTGAAACTCAAAAAACATGCAAGGTGGAGTCCATTTTCTGTGAGGAGTGTGGTGTGTTCTCCCTGTGTCTGCGTGGGTTTCCTCCGGGTGACTGTCTGTGAGGAGTGTGGTGTGTTCTCTCTGTGTCTGCGTGGGTTTCCTCCGGGTGACTGTCTGTGAGGAGTGTGGTGTGTTCTCTCTGTGTCTGCGTGGGTTTCCTCCGGGTGACTGTCTGTGAGGAGTGTGGTGTGTTCTCTCTGTGTCTGCGTGGGTTTCCTCCGGGTGACTGTCTGTGAGGAGTGTGGTGTGTTCTCTCTGTGTCTGCGTGGGTTTCCTCCGGGTGACTGTCTGTGAGGAGTGTGGTGTGTTCTCTCTGTGTCTGCGTGGGTTTCCTCCGGGTGACTGTCTGTGAGGAGTGTGGTGTGTTCTCTCTGTGTCTGCGTGGGTTTCCTCCGGGTGACTGTCTGTGAGGAGTGTGGTGTGTTCTCTCTGTGTCTGTGTGGGTTTCCTCCGGGTGACTGTCTGTGAGGAGTGTGGTGTGTATTCCCTGTTTCTAC
Organism: Hoplias malabaricus; assembly: GCF_029633855.1. NCBI lineage: Eukaryota > Metazoa > Chordata > Actinopteri > Characiformes > Erythrinidae > Hoplias > Hoplias malabaricus. The sequence goes on from NC_089805.1 coordinate 39,905,514, forward strand.
ATGGGTTTCCTCCGGGTGACTGTCTGTGAGGAGTTTAGTGTGTTCTCTCTGTGTCTGCGTGGGTTTCCTCCGGGCGACTGTCTGTGAGGAGTGTGGTGTGTTCTCCCTGTGTCCGCGTGGGTTTCCTCCGGGTGACTGTCTGTGAGGAGTTTGGTGTGTTCTCCCTGTGTCTGCGTGGGTTTCCTCCGGGTGACTGTCTGTGAGGAGTGTGGTGTGTTCTCCCTGTGTCAATGTGGGTTTCCTCTGGGTGACTGTCTGTGAGGAGTGTGGTGTGTTCTCTCTGTGTCTGCGTGGGTTTCCTCCGGGTGCTCCGGTTTCCTCCCACAGTCCAAAAACAGACGTTGGTAGGTGGATTGGCGACTCAAAAGGTGTCTGTAGTTTTGAGTGTGTTAGTGAATGTGTGTCGCCCTGTGAAGGACTGGCGCCCCCTTCAGGGTGTATTCCCTCCTTGCGCCTAGTGATTCCGGGTAGTCTCCGGATCCACCGCGACCCTGAATTGGATAAATGGTTTCAGACAATGAATAAATTAATGGAGTCCATTTTATCAGCCCCACTGACTGTAGAGTTGGGGTATATAGATCTAGAACTACACACTGCAGTCCACCGGTTGCTCTGCATACTTCGTTTGCCCCCTTTTCACCCTGTTCTTTAATGGTCAGGGCTCACAAAGGACCAGCACAGAGCAGGTGTGATTTGAATGCTGAATCTTTCTCAGCGCTTTCTGCAGTGACACTGACGGTGATTGGTGGAGCCTTGTTAATGTGTTAATTATAATAATAATAATAATAAAATGGTCACTGTATTTATAAAGATAAATATGGAAACCTCAGCGTCTGAAGAAGTTAGAGTCGGTGGGGAGGTGTTTTCACAGGAGTTTGTGGATTTGGCAGTGTGTGCTGCTTGGTGCCAGTAAATGCTGCAACAAAACAACTCATCAGCTTCTTTACTCATTAGATATTCAACAACTCGAGTCCATTAAGCAGATGGTGACTGTGTCCTCGCTCACAGGCTGGGATTATTCTAGTGAAGCTGTCCTCAGGCACAGATGTGAGTGTCATTTTGGAGCAGTTAATGGACACTGCATTTGTTTTGAGATGTATGAACATTAAAGCTTAATTCTTATATTCTTTTTTTTTCAGCTTCTGTTATACCACCTTGGGCAATACCAATTGATTCAGAATGTATTTTCTAATACTTACTATACTATAAAAAACCCACCATTCATTTACACCATTCTTAGTCAAAACGACCAGTTACTTTTGCCAAATATGTTCCATATAACAAAGTAAATTAGATATTGAAGTAATCCCAAATACATTCAGTGATGTTGAGGTCTAGGCTCTGGGGCGGACAGTACATTGTTCACACATTAGTTAATACACAGTAATACACACATCAGTGTGTCATGCACATGACACTACAACCCTAAGACTAAAGCTGACCCCAAACCGGACACAAGGTATCAGCCTAAACCTTAAAGCTAGACGTCAGACTTAACCTAAACCAGTGGTTCCCACATTCTTGTGATGTATCACCTTTTAAAGATAATAATATTTTCAGGACTCCCCACTCTGACAACCATGTACACGTCTTTAACTTCCAAACACCACTGGAATTTATTTTAAACATTTTAATTCATACAGAACTGCAACAAAATTAAATATAGTGACAAATCACCTGTATTACAAGTGACATACATGACGTACAGTATTGTTGCACACCCCCTGCAAGAGCTCTGTGCCCCCTAGGGCCTCCAACTTTGGGAACCACTGACCTAACCCTACCCAGATAGTAATGGAAGTTTGGCCCGAGTATGGCACATCTGCAGTTCTCTTCAGACCCACATTTGGCCTAGAATGACACTGCTGACTCAGGATGAGTCTCGTTACCTCAACTCAGCCATTGGTTCACCGTATCTGGGCCAGATATCAGGTGTGTTGTGAAACAAATCTGAGCTCAACAGACATTTGGCCCACATCTGGTCCACACACAAAACTCGCCTATGCTGTATCTGAGCCGTCATTTCCTGAAGTGTCACAGGTTAAGCCCAAATGTGTCTGTTGAGAACCTCAACACTAGGTAACCCCTTAGCCCTAGTGTTAGCCTCACACTTGTCTTTTCTTACCACTCATCACTGACTGGGACAGTTGTGGATGTCACTTTTTTCTTTAAATAAATACTTAAGTATTAATCAGTTTTGGGGATATTCCTGTTTGTTTTCCCCTTATTTCTCAATTCATCTTTCTCTGTACTTACGCAAGTAACTTACCTTTTAACTCATTATTTCAGAAATAAAGCCTAATAACAAATAACTGGTCATTAAAGGACACTAAGTAATATTTTATCTTCAAATTACAGCATGAAGTGGCAGAGGCTGAGAAGAGACTGAGATGTCAGAGGAAACAAGGAGGAGAAAAAGAGAGAGTGAGACAGCGAGAGGCTGTGCAAGAGTTAATGTTAGACTGACTTTACTCAGTGGAGTGAGCTGAAAGAGACACCTTCTTCTGGTTGGATTAGTAAGTAATAACATGTTGTCGCACTTCCTGGATGTGTTGCTGTGTTAGTGATAAATGTTGTTGACGACAAAGTGTTTTAGTTGTGTTTTTGAGAAATACTTATCAATGAGCCCCAGTGGTAGTCAGATTAGTGAATATTTGAATTGAAACCACACGCTGGTCGGTGGATTGGCGACTCAAAAAGTGTCCGTAGGTGTGAGTGTGTGAGGGAATGTGTGAGTGTGTTGCCCTGTGAAGGACTGGCGCCCCCTCCAGGGTGTGTTCCCGCCTTGCGCCCAATGATTCCAGGAAGGCTCTGGATCCACCGCGACTCTGAACTGGATAAGGGTTACAGATAATGAATGAATGAATGAATATTTGGCATTTTTAAAGCATTTTTCAATAACCCAAAGACAGTGTTTACAGTCAGATGAACATGTAAAAGAGAACCACATTAGACAATCAAACCAAATGAAATTTGGAGTAGGCTCTGTCTCCAAGACTGTGCAGTTTGGAAGGGGGGTTGGGGAGTAAACCAGCTGACGGAGATCTGAGAATGTGAGGGAACCAGTTTTATTGAGGGGGTAGATTTGGGAACAATGAGGATCAGTTCAGTTTTGTTATTGTTAAACATCAGTGAATTATGTGTCATCCATTGACTGATTTTTGAGAGACAAAGTTCAATATTAAAGAATGGTGGATTATTGATGAAATTGGTTTAGTGGTAAATCTTTGTCATTGCCTAAGCTCTTTTCTGTCAGTTTCACTTTTGTGCTGGTTGAATCCATCTTTTTATACTCAGGCTTTTGTTACATTTTGCCTCTGTTTCAGGTTCTGTTAGCTTGGCTTGCTATGATACTTTGTTGTGGGTATTTCAGCATATTTTTGCTGTCCAATCAAAACAAATACAGTGGAACCTCTACTTACGAACTTGATCCCTTCCGTGACCCGGTTCGTAAGTAGAAAAGTTCGTTTCTCGAGTCAATTTTCCCCATTTAAAAAAATGGAAAAGCAATTAATGTGTTCCAGCCCCACTCCGAATATCACCCTTTTTGCACTGATATATGTTTACAACACTCTCAAATTAGTAAAATAAATACATGTAGCATTACTAAAAATAAAAAAAAAGAAATACAGTGGTAACAGTAATAAAAAATAAATAAAAGTTTTAAGTGGTTACACATCGCTACCTTGAAGACGTGACGACTGGCTGGAGGAGTAACACAGGCACTGGCTGTATGACGGGAGGTGGGGGGTGGGTGGAATAACGGAGAGTAGGCGGGTGAATGTGGGGAGACGAAGCGTAGATACGGCTTAACTTAGCATGAAATTCAATGTCTGCTATTTACACTAATGCTAATTTGCTAAAGCTACAACTTGCTAATCTTAAACGCTCACTCAAGTCTGGGCGCGCTGGGAGACTTCGCTATTGGGGTCAGTGGCCATTTCCAGGCGGAGGCTCGGGTTCATTTCTAGAGTCGTGGTTCATTGGTGGAAGCAAAATATGCCCGGTTCGTATCTTGGAAAGTTCGTTAGTAGAGGTTCCACTGTATTTGAAAATTAGTAACTTTACAGGTGAAGGAAAAAAAAAACGTATTAAATTTCTATGGAAGTCAAAGTAAAAATATTTTATTCCAAGTAATTTTGGAGCATTTCTATTGGTCCTTTCCTAATAATTTTTTTTTGCTGTGCTCATATGAGGTAGTAAACTAAAAATGGACAAAAGTGGAGCTACATATTTTTGATTGCAGAGTGGTGATATGGAAATCATTATGTTATGTTCATTCATTTTGTTAGGTTACTCTGTTCGTGTTTACAGTACTGTAAACATAAATTACATTGAGTAACAGGTAGGGGGAGCTCAGGAGCCAGAAAAAAGCCAATTCTTCCTTTAATGGCTTTAAGGGGACTTTGAAAAGTCCTGTACAGTTAGTGTGCAGGTTTGTGATACTTTTTCCTATTAAGGAGAGTGAATGAGGTGTATATTTACGCTTATAAAAGGTCATCTGACCTAGCGATTGTTGCTGTACTATATGTTGTTGGTCAGCCGTGGGTTAAAAACATCCGGAAACTGGGCTTGAGACTGAAAAGTTGGCAGTTTGCTCCTTGGATACGGGTGGAGAAATGGAGGTGTGGAGAGAGAAGACACAGCAAGTTAACCTCCCTCAGCATCCACGGCTGAAGTGCCCTTGAGCAAGGCACCTAACCCTCGAATGCCCCTCGGGTGCCGAGGTGGCTGCCAGCTGCTCCTGGGCTGATGCGTATGTTCCACATAAACGTGTTCCTTGTTGTGAGGTGTATTGTTGGTGCAGTTTCATTAAGTCTTTCTTTCAAATGCTCTTCTGTCATCCATCCTCTGACAGCTGCTTCTCTCAAGCCCAGCAGCGACTCTTAGGCATCTGCCGCATAAGCACAGAACAGCAGCCCTGGAACATAAGCAAGAAATCTAATGCACCATTAAAAACGATTAAAAAAAACACAGGGCCAGACGGGGAGCAATATTCGCATACTTCTCTCTCTCTCTCTCTCTCTCTCTCTCTCTCTCTCTCTCTCTCTCTCTACTCTTTCACTCTTTCCTGAGCACATTAACACACTCTCCTAATCTCTACACACCAGGCGCCACTCCTCTACTGAGTGTTGTTCCACGTTTGTTTAGCCAAGTCATTCTTTTTGTGGGTGGTTTGACCTCCTCGCTTAAAGACAGGAAGGTTGTGGTTTGAACCCTGGGACTGGCAGGAAAAATGAGAAGTGGGGCAAGGGTGGTGAAGGAACAGCACTTTCTCCTCCCTCAACATCCAAAGCTGAAGTGACCCTGACGAAGGCCCCTAACTGCCAACTGTTCCCTGGGTGCATTTGCTGGCTCTGGGTGTGTGAATTGCTCACTAGTGTGTGTGTGGATAGGGTTTTTTATTTATTATTAAAAAAATAGAAAAATGAAATGATCTCCTTTTGGTAACTAAGGTTAAAGTTAGGTGTTGGTGTAGTGTGTTAATTAGCCACGATGATCATTATTTCAGTGGCAGGTCCTCACACGTATAGCAGAACCAACGTGTGTGTGTGTGTGTGTGTGTGTGTGTGTGTGTGTGTGTGTGTGTGTGTGTGTGTTCACTGCCATAGAGGGCTTAATGCAGACACTCAGTTTTCCCGAAAGGTATTAATGAAGTATCACTTTTTTATTCTTCCTAACAATCAATCAAGAGAGAGAGAGAGAGATAGAGAGAGAGAGAGAGAGAGAGAGAGAGAGAGAGGGAGGGGGGCTGATAAGATCACACCCTTGTTTCCAGCCTCTCTGCCAGGTCCAGCTGGCTGATGGACTGTGTGTATGACCCATTTCTCATGATGTGAGCTCAGGAAGCTGCAGTCAGCAGAATGCGACGGCTCAGAGGGCCCAGTCTCGCATTAGCATCCAGCGCATGCAGTGTGTCCGGCTGATGAGACCTGGAGCCGCTGCACTCGGCCACTTCACACTGCCATCACTGAGCAGTAATGGCCCAGAGGATGGCCCTCGGCTTCGAGAGCTGCGTCTGCTTGAAAACGACTGTTAGCTGCTTTTCCCTGATCAGGGTCATGGTGCGTCTGCATGGAATCATTGGGCACAACATCACACTCTCACCCAGTCACTGAGACACTCGTGTGGGAGTACTCCGGAGCACCTGCAGGAAACCCACACAGACACCGGGAGAACACCCCAAACTGTCCTCACAGACAGTGTCCCAAGCTGAGGATCGAACCCAGGACCCCAAGACCCTGCATACATTAAACAGCCATCAAATTAAAACCACTGTGACCCACTGAGCCAGACACAAGTGTATCATAGTGCCATCTTCTTCCCAGTTTTCTGACGCACAAGCACCCAGAAATAAGCTTTCCCTAATTCATCAGACCAGGCCACCTTCTTCCAATGCTCACATGCCCAGTGTCAGCACAGGACAGGGGTCCTCTGACCAGTCTTTGGCCCAAAGTTTACAGAAGAAGGCTTGGGACTCTTTGGGACTGGCAGAAAAACATAGACACATCACTTTTCCTTCCTTTCCTCAGGAAGGTACCTAAACCTCAAATGGCCCACTGGGTGTAAGGAGGCTGCCTGCCACTTCAGGTGTGTGTGTGTTTCTGTGTGTGTGTGTGCTCAAGGAATGTAGTGTGTACCTGTTTACACACTCACATTGTGGGGACATATGAAGCGAAGTCTGAAGCGAAGGCTAAATACGTGAATTTTTAAAAGAGAAACACGACAAAATAGGACATAACAGTCCTCTCTCTCTCTCTCTCTGTGTGTGTGTGTGTGTGTGTGTGTGTGTGTGTGTGTGTGTGTGTGTGTGTGAATCTCAGATCAGTCTGAGCTGACCTGACAAGATCTCAGTGTTTTTAATGTGCCAGACAGCCTCATTCTTCTTTCTGTCTTGCTCTTTTTTTTTTTTTTTTTTACTTTACTTGACTAAGTGGCAAAATACGGCGCAACACTTACGAGTGCGAAGCTCTGATGTGCTTTCAGGACATTTTCTCTTATCTGGAACTGCAATCTGCTCATAGATTCCTCCAGATCTCTCATGCTACTCCATACGTCTGTGAATAATTACGATTGTCAAATGCTGAGAGGTTTCAAAATCCATCAGTGCTCTCCCGAAGCTTAGTGCCCTGACAAGATAATACTGCAGTTCTCTTTTCCACTGTTTACTCACTTAAACCTCCAGCTCATTCCTTGGCTTCTCAGAACGCTCGTCTTTGTCTTAGGAGTGGCTGCGAATGTTTAGGTTTTGAGCACATTTGAAGGGTCATGTTACTAATGCATTATAGATTTACAAGGATGTTCTAGAAGTGGGCTTTAAAGATATGAGAAATATTACTGCTATATTATGATGAAAGCAATCTTGAAATGAATGTTCTCTACTGTACACCAGCTCTAACTCTTTCAACAACTTGTCATATCTTGAGTTGGGAAATGCCTATAGAAACGGCATGTAACGTGGGTTTTTATTAAAAAATATAATGATATTTCTTTAAAATACAAAATCACTTTTAGGTAAATTACAATGAAACATTATCAAACATTTTCATTACTGAGTAACCAGTGCGTAATGTAAAGCCTAGTATAAGCTTCTTGAGAGCTGGCTCCCGAGGCATGGAGGGTTCGCTCATGGGCCACAGAGTGCTATCTCGCAGGTCATGGATGCCTGCTCAAGTGTGCACAGAATGCTCTCTCACAGGGCATGGTGCTCGCTCATGGGGCATAGAGTGCTGGCTCATGAAGCATGGACGCTGGCTTACAGGGCACAGAGCACTGGCTTGCAGGGCACAGAAGGCTGACTCGCTGGGCACAGAGCACTGGCTTGCGGGGCATATAGCGAGCAAGCGAAAGGAAGCTTGTTGGAATGTTTGCCCGATTTTTTCTTTCAGTTTCAATGTTTAGTTTGGCTCTTGAAAAGTGGTTTAATTCTTTGACCCAAATCAAACTCCATAACAAAGTAGATATATTGCATCACTGATTTTGATGAAGTTCTCCTTCAATGGCCCTTTACATTGAAAGAGAACATGCGCACAGCCATAAGGTGAATACACGCAGGGAAGTGGAATGCAGCACAACCCATGGTACAAAATGTTCATCTGCATATTGCATGCATTTAGATCCCCACACATGTGCAGTGCAGTTAAAAAATGCAAAATACATGAAACTCATAATCAGTAGGGGGTGCCAGTTCTTCACAGGGCAATAAACACACACATTCACTCACACACTCACACCTACGGACAATTTTAAGTCGCCAATCCACCTACCAACGTGTTTTTGGACTGTGGGAGGAAACCGGAGCACCCGGAGGAAACCCACGCAGACACAGGGAGAACACACCACACTCCTCACAGACAGTCACCCGGAGCGGGACTAGAACCCACAACCTCCAGGTCCATGGAGCTGTGTGACTGCGACACTAACCTGCTGCACCATATATTACTAATACATCATAAGCTGATTATTTTAAACAATATTCATAGGAGATCACTCATGGCTTGTGCTTTTTATTCTCTGTGTAGATTTGAATGCATTAATGAACATACCATTAAGTATATATTAAAAACTATGATTATGTTTAAATCCATTATATTTTACAGCCTTTACTCATTAATAAATGTGTTTAATATTTCAGTAAGATTATGAAATTGTAATGGAGTGCCGCCGAATTGTTCATGAAGCTATCATACATTTTTCATGTTCATAGATCCTGTAAAATGTTCCCCAAAACGATTCTGGATTTACAGGATTGCGTAATGCTCCTCTTCTTGTTTGGCAGTGTTGAACTGAGCTGAGAACACATTATGGAAATCTTGCCTGTAAACACACACACACACACACACACACACACACACACACACACACACCCCATAATCATTTGGTGAAGTGTCTTCTTCTTTAGCACTGGTGTTTATTCATTGTTGTTTTCCTTAATTTGCAAACCAAACAGCTCAGATAAACACAGTGATGCATTTACAAAGTGCTGAAAACACTTCTGTCCAATTACAGACACATTTCTGTTTGCTTGTTATGAATTCACCATTGTAAACATATTGTAAATCTTTAATTCTTTGTTCACACTGCTCTTAGTGTGGGATGGTTTGGCTCTCCGGTGTTCAGCAGCGGAGACTGGGTTCCACTTTTCAGCCTCAGTTCCTGTGTTCCACTCTAGAATACCTCTCAGTGCCACTTTAGAATAAGACTAAACTTATAAAGGTTTATAAATAGTTTACAATGTATATATTAATGATTATTAATACAGTTCTAAACACAATTAAAGCCATTAATAAGCATTTATAACACAGATAAGAAGGACCTCAGATCTCCAGAGACTGGCTTTACATCGTCTTCTACATCAGTCGACATTAGATAAAGTGTTAGACAAATAAGGGGTCATTGTTTCCTTTTCTATATCTGTGATATTAATGATTATTACAGATTTGTAAGGTAGTATGAAGGTAATTAATAAGTACGTAATAAACAGCATTTATAAACCTTTATAATTAGTCCTATTTTAAAGTGATACCAAAATATATTTAAGCATTCGGAGGTTCTTACTTACTGTACTGTACTGTAAATGGAGAGGAGTGTGTCAGAACAGTGCCGTGTCCAGCCTATAGGTGGCAGTAGTGCTTTTTGGCGTCTGTGAGGCCACATGCTGAGCTCGGCAGTCTTGCAGCGAGTGCACGTCTGGTCAACCTGTCTACTCCACTGACCACATTCTGTTCAGCCACAAAACACGAAATGTCTTTCAGAAAAGGCTTTTTTTTTTTTTTTGTCCTCTGATTTTTAGCACGAGGCAAGAACAAAGACTGCCTCCAGTGTGAGGGAGGTTTTTGAGGCAGTGCCTTGGAGCTTTTTTCACCAGAGAGCCACTCCTCCTGAAGCTCCGCCAGGTGGTCCCAGCACAATGGCCCTCATTATAGAGCCCAACTGTACTGAGATTACAGTCAGTCAGTCACTCACAAGCCATGCTTTGCCCTCAAACACCCTTCTAGCCACATTGTAAACCTCCAATCCCTGTTTATACGTGTTGACACAGGGGCTGTATATTAGTGTAATAAGATTAAATGCGTAAATATTGCATCAGATACAGATAGTATCAATAAGCCCATAACAACAGTGGTTTTAAGGTGAAAATGACCTCCTTGTTTTTACCCTCATGGTCCGTTTTATCAGCCCCACTGACCACACAGGCAATTATTAATTCTGTGGTTACACATTGTAGTGCAGCTGTTGCGCTGCATACTTTGTTAGCCCCGTTCACACTGTACTTTATTAGTCAGGACCCCATAGAGCATGTGGATAACTGTCAGCGTTAATGTGTGTTATGCTGCTAGGAGTGGATCAGACACAGCAGTGCTGCTGGGGTTTTTAAATCCCCGTGTGTCACCGCTGGACTGAGAATAGTCCACCAACCAAAAACATCCAGTCAACAGTGTCCTGTGTCCACTGATGAGGGACTAGAGGACAACACAAACTGGGCAGCAACAGATGATCGACCATCTAGAAGTTGGACAAACGAGTTGGGTGTGTCTAAAAGGGTGGTGAGAGTGATGAGTCAGAGTGTTTAAAAACTCAAGCAGCACTGCTGTGTCTGATCCACTCAGTGCACAGTGTCACTGCAGCACTGAGGATGATCCACCACTGGATCCTGGCCATTGAAGAACAGTGAGAAATGTATACAAATACACACAAGAATTGTAAAGTATATCTATATGGTTGCTCCTTCTCATCATTCATTCATTCATTATCTGTAACCCTTATCCAGTTCAGGGTCGCGGTGGGTCCAGAGCCTACCTGGAATCATTGGGCGCAAGGCGGGAATACACCCTGGAGGGGGCGCCAGTCCTTCACACACACTCACACACTCACACCTATGGACACTTTTGAGTCGCCAATCCACCTACCAACGTGTGTTTTTGGGCTGTGGGAGGAAACTGGAGCACCTGGAGGAAACCCATGTGGACACAGGGAGAACACACCACACTCCTCACAGACAGTCACCCGGAGGAAACCCACACAAACACAGGGAGAACACACCACACTCCTCACAGACA